>NC_053517.1:4340000-4520000 GCF_016920715.1 Anopheles arabiensis | reverse complement strand
TGATGGTGTTCAGCTCGGGCGAGCTGCAGGGCCGCGGCTTCAAGGCGAAGTACACGTTCGAGACGGAGTACAAGATACCGGGGACGGCCGCACCGGACGGCACGTGCAGCTTCACGTACCGCAGCACCTCGCGGAAGAAGGGCGAGTTCAACAGCCCGCGCTACCCGTCGAACTATCCGTCGGAGACGAACTGCTCCTACGTCTTCCTGGCCACGCCGAACGAGCAGGTCACGATCGTGTTCGACCACTTCAAGGTGAAGGCGGACGGGGCGAACACGACCGGCGGCGCGTACGGTGCGTCCGTCTGCTTCGAGGACTGGCTTGAGATGTACGTGCTGTATCGGGACGGGACGGATCGGTTCCTCGGGCGGTACTGCAGCCTGACGGCGCCCGGGCCGGTCGAGAGTCCGCGCGGCGCCGTCGGCATACGGGTAGTGCTCCACACCGACCTGGAGAACGTGGCGAGCGGGTTCAAGGCGCGGTACATCTTCGAGACGGCCAAATCGGTGTTCGGCGACTGTGGTGGGAACTTCTCCGGCGAGGACTCGGGCATCGTGACGTCGCCCAACTTTCCGGCCAACTACGACGGCCCGGGCAAGGGGCTGGCCTCGCGTGCCTGCAACTGGTACATCACTGCCCGCATCGGCTACAAGATACTGCTCAACTTTGACTACTTCGCGATCGAGGGCGAGCCGGCCAGTGAGTAGCATCAGCGAGTTGCTGCGGGGAGTTGTTGGAGCAGTGCGGTGACCAATAACTTACTGTTTTCGCGTACAATTTTAGCTCGTGGATGTGCGGCGGCCGTCATGAGGCTGTGGCTGTCACCCGACTCGGACATGCCGCCCATCGAGATGTGTGGCGAGAAGCCCGCGATGGAGCATTGGCAATACGTAACCCAGGGCCAGACTGCCCGGATCAGCTTTACCAGTGCCGACAAAGCAATCGGTGCCCAGGTAAGTCCAGATGGTCCAGTCCAGTGCTCGAAGACAGTCAGCTCATTCCGCTTCGGATTCCGCAGGGTTTCCGTATCATCTGGACCGAGGTACAGGACACACCGGTCGGACCGTCGTCCACGATCTCGCTGCTGTGCGAGTCCACCTACCACTTCCAGTGTCTCACGTCCGGGTACTGCATCTCGGAGCGGTTGCGCTGCGACGGCGTCAAGAACTGCGGCCCGCTGGACAATAGCGATGAAATGCACTGTGAGTCGTGAGTGAGTCGAACGGATTTCAGTTCATTTTATTTTATTTTTCTGCTCGGTTTCGTTCCGTTTTCCGTTTTCCGTTCTCCCCTGTTTTTCTTTCCCGTTTGCAAATTGCGTCCGGTACGGTTCTCCGTGATCCATACCGGTTCTTTCTCTCAGTTCCCTGCCCGATCGAAGCGATCGTGTGCGCCACCGAACACTGTTGAATTGGCAACCCGCGCAACCAAGGAGCATTTCGCAATGTCTTGCCACCATTTTCCCTTTGTGCACAGACGGACGGCATGCCCCGCGCGTGTGTGATGTCTCGTGCTTGTTGTCCACAGAGGAAGCGCCGTTTGCATGTTTGCTGCAAGCCAGAGTTCGAGCATGTGCTGCTAACTCGACTGCCCCCGGAGCAGGGAGTACGCCATATCAGTGGCGCATCATTATTGACACATTGTGCATACTTCCATCAGCATCTCATGTACCCTAACCCCATTGGCTGGCACTCTCCAAAGGGACCCTCTGTATACCACCTTGTCGTGTGATGTCTGTATGTCAGTGTGTGATTCTGTATGTCTTGTGATCATGTTTCCCTATCTGTTGGAAGTCGCTTACAATCTGAACGTTTTAGTTATGCATTTCCCCACTCCCGATTTTCCAATTGGCACCGAAACTGAGAGCTCACTTTTAATTGGAACTTAATTCGTATTGGATATGAAAATTGGAAACACAGAAGACAAAAAAAACAATGAAGCGAGAGCTGCTCTTCCAACAATTTGGAAGCCGATACTGTCGATATTGTATGTTCACGTCACGTCCTTTTGAAATGTTTCATTAGTGTCTTCTTCTATGCTCGAGTCTGCACGAATCTATCTCTCTCTCTTTTACTCTCTTTCTCTCTCTCTCTAACTCTTAATCTTGGTTTGAAGATTGTATTTGTTTTTGGTTTGTATCGAAAGGTTATTGGTTTTTCCCGTTTGTACATTGATCTCGATCAGTTTGCACTGTTTTAGTTTTCGTTTTGGGGCATTAACCACTGTTAGTTTCATGTTTGGAGCAAACACTTTACGTTCCTCATTTTGTGTCCATGTGTGTGTGAATGTGTGTGTGCATACCGGTGACATACCGATCCTAGCCGGGTCAAAAAGGGGATCGGTTCCAGCACACATCCAATCCATTGGCACAGTTACCTCATACGCGAACGACCAATCGGTTTTGAATGTCCTAAGTGTATCACTGATTTAGATTTCGCTCACCAAAAATCTCACCAAACCCGATCGTGATGAAATGTTGTGCGCTGGAATTGGTGGCAAAACTAAAATTGTATAGAAAATATCTTCATTTCATCACGAACAAGGGTTTGGCACTCGATATGTTTCTCTTCATCCTGTCACAACACCCAAAAAAATTATGCATCCTCTTGTAAGTGGCCAATTCTCATCTCTATCTTTTCTTGTTTTTTCTTTCTTTTCCAAATAATCTCTCCACTTTGCTCAAAACTTTCTTCCTACTACTACTACCACTACTACTACCACTACTACTTTTTCTAATATTTCTACCACTACTATAACTGTCACATTAAATGATGTACGACTTTTACTACATTGACAAACGTTTACCGACATTTTGCCACATACCGACATATACCGTGCATGATTTGACCTGAAGGTGATGCGTCAACGCGATCGCTAACGGGCCACGCCTTACTGTTAGTCGTGGTTTGGTTGAGTAGAGCGTTGTTCGACGTTGGAGTGTGAAGAAAGTCCAAGTGGACTTTAGTGCAAAGCAAGTAACCGTGATCTGTGTTTCGAGCAAATTGAAATGCAGAGCACTCTGCATCTAGATGCATTTGGAACACAATTGCGCGACATTAGTTGAAGATGCTGTAGCTGTGTGTATTTGTGTCCGTGTGTGTGTGTGTGTGATACGCATAAGTGTTCGAATAATTGCATTTAAAATTACGTCGTCTGAGCAGGACGGTTAAAATAATTCCCTACCGAGCATGGTTTCTAGAAGAAAAACAAAAGATCAACAACGCACGGCAAAGCCAAACCGCGACTGAGTGTTTTTGGTACAGAGATCGTGTACGTGTTTGCAAAACAGACATCCAAATTCCTCCTACCCAATGACGGACGCCCGACAAAACATACACCGAATTCTTAATAACGAAAACGATCGTAACGCTTACACGCTAAAATCTACGATCTAGCCGACTAAACTCTAATCTGATCCAAGTGAGTCCCGTTTTACCTTTTAACCCTAGGCATCTGTCTATTTTATATTACCTCTTACTCTAATGTCTACTTACTCTATATTTGTACATATAAATATGAATATCTTTACATTTGCGTTCCGATTGCAAACTTTTCTCCATCCACCACCACCACCACTAGCACCAACACGCGCACACGTACATTTCACATGCACAACATCTTTTTTGGTTTGTTATTGTACGCCCGTAGTTTGTACTTCAGATCGCATGAACTGACTCCCACCTTTGCAGGTGCACGCGTAGAGTAGAGTGATGTTCTTGTTGCGTTGTTTGTTTGTTTCATCCATTTTTCAACAACTTCCGCATCTGGTGTGAACCTCAAGATCCTCTTGATGTTTACCAAAACAGCGGCCAAAGGGACGGACCGGCAAATCGCTTTCCTCTGTGTGTGTGTGTTTAAGTGCTTTCATGCTCATCATGCGATCATCTCTCCATACGCTCATATGCCCATTCGTTATAGTGGTTTCGTTCCGTTTCGCTGACACATTGAGTTGAATCCTCGTAAATGCTCCTCGGCTACCTAGCAGATAGCTCCACGGTCTGTAATGCTGTGTACTGGAAAGAAGAAGCAATAGGAGCGGTACAATAGTATGGTTTTTCCGTTATTACAATTCTATCCCGATGTACGCTCAGTTGTGTCTCGTTTATGTGCTAACTGTTTAACTTTCCTTCTTTTTCATTTCCATTTTAGTTTGTGGTCATTTGTCTAACCCCAGCTCATGTGTTCGTTTGTTTGTCCATTATTGTTTTAGTATCGGCAGTATTTATTCTACATAATGAACTGAGGTTTGACTCATCTCAAAATGCATACACAGATATAATTGTTCCTTGTTGTTTCAATTGGTTACTTACTTCAAACAAAGCTTACACATAATCTCGATTCAACAACAGTAACACTATCGAAGAAAAAATAAATAAATAAAAAATACATCATTCACATCATACACTAACTAATCATATCAACCATCGAACACGCTTTTCAACACACAACACACACTTACTTACTATCTCTCTCTCAAGCGTTAGTGCACACTGCTACATAACACGTCACTCGCTAGTGTAACGCATACAGACACAATTACTCTCACCACTAATACTCACTAAAGCGACCATCAACACTCCTCACCTTCTCACCTCTGATAATGTTCCCGCGTCTTGGCCATTCATCACTAATCGAATGTTTTGAATCTTTTCCATTCCCTTTTTCACTCTCTTCCACAATACCCACTCTCAATCCACTTCCTTCCACGCCACCCCTTTCTCTCTCTCTCTCTCTCTCTATCTCTCTCTCTCTTTCTCTCTTTCATTAACGAATCTACCGTGCGTCCACCTTGGCGCCCGTTCGTGTGTATGTATCGATCTTTGCTTTTGCCTTTTGCCGGTCACCCGTGTCACCATCCTGGCGTTGGGCACGCGCCACAGGCATCATCATAGTGCCCGAGGAGGATCACGGCGCCTTAATAATATCCTGCATAGCCGCCGCCTCGTTCCTAACCTGTCTCCTCTGCACTCTCTGTCATCGAAAAAGAAAACGCAGACATCACAGACAGCTGGGGCTGCATAGGAACGCCGCCCACTACGACTCGACGACCAGTGCAACCGGTATAAGTAAATAGTTTTCCAATTGCTCCTCCACATACACACACAAACACACACTCCCAAAACTCCCTGAAATGCCGTGCGTGACGTCTAACGCTGTCTTTTTCCTCTGCTGCCATTCTCGCACAGGCCTTGGATCGAGCCGTCGCCATCTGCAGGGCGGTGGCAGCCTGTCCGGCAGCCTGCACGGCATCAACAACGGGGAGCCGATGCACATACCGCCGGCACCCCTGCCGCCCGTCAGCGTGCCGCCGCACGTCTGCATCAACGACACGCTGATCGACACGGACGACCTGAACGACGACCTGTTCATGAGCAACTGCGAGCGCTTCTCGAGCGGCGACAGCGTATAGCAATGAGTGCCATCAACGGGCCCGGTGCGGCCGGGCTCGCGGGCAATGATGCTGGCGGCGGGCGACACCGCCCGCAAGCCCGTACCGCGCCACTGCCGGTGCGCGTGCAGCTTCTGCCAGCACTTTCTGGAGGCGCAAAACTGCTGCTCGCTCTACTACCACTACCCGTGCGACTCCTGCTATCTGCTGCTGACGCTGCTGTGCGTGCCGGGCCGGGTCGAGATGCAGCACAGCCCGGTGTACGGGCCCGCCGTCGGTGGCCGGTAGAGCTCTGGGGCGTAGGCGACAACAACAACAACAACAACGACGACGACGGAGAGGCGACGGGGGCATGCAGTAACAGTAGATAAATAAAATATTTTAAATTGCGAACGGACGGGCAGGTCTCTTTCTCTACACCCCTTCCCCCTAGTTTTTCTCCCCTACATTCGGTCCCAACTCCACCCGCTACAGCCCCCCATGCGTAGGGGATCGTAAAAACAAAGGAAGATTTCATAACACTTAAATTAAGCAACAGCAGCCGTGTACGATGCAATCGAGAACGCTAGCAAGCAGGCAAGCAAAGACGGACAAGGATCGAACCCCGCAGGCAGCCGCACCCCAATACAGGTTGATTTTTCGATGGGCTGGGCTGGGAGCTAGGTTTTTCATAGCCACTGCAATACTAGGACGAAGGCACACAGACGATGTGACACAGAGAGAGAGAGAGGGAGACGGAGAACGAGTATATAATGTAATAAAATTGAAGAAAAAGGAAACTAGACGCAATACACTAGCCAGCACCTTGGACAGACCCGGCTGGACGGACAGACGTGTAAGGTGTGCCGGTATTGTGGCCTCAAACGTTGTGGGTCCCTCACTCCCCTCACACACACACCCCCACACCACAGGAGCCACACGCGCACACGCGGGGGTTTTGCAGTGAGAGGTGCAGTGCGCGCACAAGCTGCCATGGCAAGGGGAGTTTTATTTGTAGGTTCATTTTATACGAAAGCAAATACCGGTAACTAACGAGACGAGAGGTAAATAATAATCACAGTAAAGCAAACAAACAAGAAGAGGAAGAAGAAGAAAACAAACCTTTTTAACAATATTTCAATCTAGCAAAGCCAAACCAAGAGAGACAGACACACACAAAGAAAAGTGAAAAAAAAAACAGCTAAAGAAATGAAGGCGAAGCAAGGCTCCCAAACCAGAGGGGAGGGCCGAGTCAAGACATAAGCAACAGTATAACAGTATGTGTATGTGAAGATAAACTAATAAACGTACTAATAAACTGCACCTCGGGTAATGAAACGAGGAGAATAAAGAGTAAAAGACAAACAAATAGGAAATATCTAATACAATTTACCGAGGAAAGCCGGGGCGCCGGGCTCCGCGATGGACGGGGGAGGAAAGTGCAGGTCATAGTAGAACAAACCCACACATACATGTAGAAACATGATACACACACACAAACAGACACACACACATACACACAAACACATACATGCAATATAAGCTAACTAAATGCAAAGAAAATCAATCATCTATTCATGGCAATTCATACCTTAAAATACGATCCAAACTCATACCGGTACCCCGCGGGCGCTCACCACTATGTATCCACTACTATTTCGTACTCGAACCTTCGAAATGACGCTCAGAACGCTTCAGCCACACGTTACACAGACACCGCACAACAACACACCTTCCCAACCACAAAAGCTAACGCTCAAAACAACTGCAACATGAACATGAAGCGTATAAACAAAGGCATACCATTATTAACAAAGTACATACTGAAAGCATGCTAGACAAGAATAAATTAACGCCCCAAAAAACACACACACACCAGCACACACGATATCCCAGCATAGTAGGAAAACCGGGGGGGAGTGCGCGAGCAAAGCGAAAAAGAACACAAAAAAAAAATACAATGGAACGTAACAAGTAAACAATTTGTAACATAAAATAATGACTAAAATCCAAAAAAATGAGGAAAATGTTGTTTTTATATATTTGTACGAAATAGTTATTAGCAATTAAAGGAAATAAAAAAAAAATTAATATGGAAAAGGTACGAAAATTTAACAAAAAACATGACACATGAAACAAACCCGAACAGGCAGGCGAATATGGTGAAAAAAGAAAATAGGAAAATAGGAGGTAGCGAAGGAGAGCGAACTATCGAGTTAAAACGATGCTCGTTTTTGCAGCCGCGTGACAGCCGTGCGCGAGAATGATAGAGCGATAAGCGAGTAAGCGGGCAGGGGCAGGGAAAATAGGAAGGGCTCCGAACAGGCTCCGAACAGGCGAACAGGGCCAGTCAAAACGCGAGGCAACACGTAAAATAACTAACTAACAATGAACAGATTTTACTCCGTACAACTATCGAACAGGCAAATAATATTAGCAAAAACTTAACAACCAACAATAACCCCAATGCTGTCGCCGCTCGGTTCCCCCCCCCCCCCCCCGGGAACTGGGGCTCGGGTGCGGGTGAGAAAAACGAAACCAAAAAAAAAAAAAAAAGAAAATGGCGGAAAGTATGCACACCTAATGGAGTGGCGCGTGTGCGAGTGTGTCTTATGTGTTTCTGAAGTAACTCCGAACCGAACGTCAACCACTGGCTGCGATCGAGCTCGAGCTGGGAAAGGGTGGAAAGGTTTGGAATGGATCATTGCGCTAGATCAGAGGTTTGCACCATGTGTTAGGAATCGTTCATTGTTGCCTATTTGTATAAGTTTGTTTGCTAGAAGTCCTCTTCGAAATAGTCCCCGACTTGCCCCCGGGGCTCACCAATCGCCAAATTTTCGTGCAATCGAACTGGTGAGCTCTGAGTGGTGAGTGTTCTTTGGAAAGTGTGTATAGTTTCAGCATGCAGTTTCGTGACACCTCTTACCGTAACGGTGGCTATGTGTTTATTATCGGTTTGGCCAGCCATCGCTGCACTGTGTCACTGTGGCTGGTAATAAAATCGCCAACAAAACAAAGCAATCGTACCCGGTGGAGAACAACCGAGGGTAGTAGGAACTCTTTACTCTGATTTTACGCTTTCCTGTGGTATGGTCACAGACACACATACATCTACCATCTCGATAGAGCCGTTGGCAAAATTAAACGAATTAAGCGCACGCGTAACGATGTGAAGGTGGTAATAAACTTTAACATTAATCTAAATTAAAGTAACAGTACACACGAAATACCAAAATGCAAAGAAACTTTATTAAACAAAAGAAAACAAAAAAGAAAAACCTCCTACCCCCGTTCTAATGCAATCACACAACCTGTTGACAATTACAAGAGGAAGAACGAAGAAGAGCGGAAATGTTAATATGAACGTTGTGTGCATACTTGGAGGCGAGAGGGAAAGCGAGGAGAGCACGAGTATGTGTGTAAACGAGAGGAAACAGGAAACAAAAAAAAGGTGAACAAGCAGCAAACACCCGTAATCATAAACGATTAACCATGTATTCAATGTGTGTGTAAAGTAACGTTAAAATAAACAAGAAACAAAGCAAGCAAGCAAACAAACAAACAAACAAACAAACAAAACAAAAACATTTTAACAGAAAACGTGAACTGCAGAAGAAGAAGCAGTAGCAGAGGCAGAGAAAACAAAAATGTAGCAGAAAATGGAGAACAAAGCGAAACGATGCCAGCAACAGTATGGTTAACGACATAATTAAACAAATTAGGCAAAGCAAACACAGACACACACACACACAAGAAATAAACTCAAGCATTCCTTACACGAAACAGACACATTAACGGAAATTGACACAATCACACACACACACACACAAACGTAAAAAAGCAAACAATTAATCGTAAATCAAGAATGTATGCGTCCACTTATTAAACGAATTAACCGGGGAAGGAAAACAAAAGAAGAAAAAAAAAGAACAAGGCCAACAAATCGACACACAAAACAAAACCAAACTGGATAAGCAAGAGAGAGAGAGAGAGAGAGAGAGAGACAGAGAGAGGGACAAACTCGCTAAAATAAGTGGAAAACCGTCTAAAATAACACAAAACACAGTTGCGAAGCATATAAAATACAGCAAGGAAAGCTAGAAGGTCAAAGGTCAAACGAACGAGCATAAGCGGGACGGGGGTGTTGAAAAAGTGAAATAGAACAGGCGCTCAAAGCATCTATTGCAGGAGGATGGAAGCACACTATACAGGTGATACGGAGAAAGGAGGAAGGAGATACAGAGGCAAATGTATACAAAGGAAGCCCAGCAAGTTGCAGGTCGCTAATATCTCCTAATATTTAGTTCAATTAATAAACGATTTTCTCTCATTTCTTCATTTCCTCAGAAGAAAAGGAAGAAAAAGGGATACGTGACTCCCCCGGCCAGATAGGACAGACAAACATCACTCACTCACTACTCATTATAGGAACAAACAAAAGCCATACCGTCTCAGTTTGATTGTACATTCGATTCGTTTGTCTACAGACTGTTTGTTGGACTGCCCGCAATTGGGGCCCAGCAAAGCAATGGAGTGTGCGAAAGCGGGAAAACAGCTCAAACGGAGGAAGGAAAAATCAGCTGAATGTGCTGTGTGAGTTTGAAAAGGGCGATGGAAAATTGGTTTCATGTTACTAGCAATGTGTGCTCTGCAATATGCCAATATCAACCAAGTATGATTAATGGAAACATGCGCGATCACCGTGGTGTAATAGCGTGGGTAGTAAAACCGCGAATGTAGTAGCCTTTTGCCTCCCGAACATTCACAAATACACATACACAGAGACACAGATAAGCATAATTATACGTACTTACACATACTGACGGTGAAAGTGGAGCTACACAGCTAGCCGTAGCATGTGTAAGTCCGTGATTAAGTGTTGAATCTTGTATCGACTAAATCCCTTTTTTCAGTACAACTAACTGTCCACTGTAAAGTGTTTGTCTATTTGATCATATAGAAAACAGTCTTACAACTACATTAAATTGTTTGAACTATCGAATTTTAGTTACAAACACACACACACATACAAACACATTCCCTTCATCGACTCGGGTTTTCTTTGAAGGTGACGTTTGGGCGTGAAGTGATGATACGCGCGGGAAGCTAGGACGAAGCAGAGAACAAAAAGGGGGAAAAGAAAATCACTGCCTATAACAAGTAAACACATATTTAAAATTTTATCTAACAAAAAAAAACAAACCAAGAAAAAGAAACCCAAAACTAAGCGAAGGAAATGAAATATACATACAACAAATACCATTCACGCCATAGGGCCAATATAGATCGAGCGAGCAGCATAGCATTGGGTGCTTGGGAGAAGCAAGCGGCAATAGCGGCAACATCAGTGGACATCTCCGTACATCGTTAGGACGTCGCGTTGCGTGATCATGCATGAACTGAGGCAAACGTCGCCTTGAAGTACTTCCCCCTAGTCCTCCCAACTCCCCGTTTGTTGCTACTTATTCTATCCCGTCGAAAAAGACACGCGACAGGTGCGATTTCATTTCCGCTAGAAACCTTTCATTTCGTCCTCCATGCTACCGTACACTCACTCATAGATAACTGCAAAGCAGCTACAGCAAAACAAAACGCGCAAACTAAAAACAATGACAATCGGTTGTTTCAACTTTCACGGCATGTCTCCAACTAACTTGCAAGACGACGCAAGATGAGCTGAGCAACTCAAGACGGTAAAGGTTGTCATATAAATGTTTATCTTATTTGAAGCACTCTCTAGCCACCATCTATTGCAATAATCAACTGGTACTGCGTAAGCATCGCGTCAATCATCTAACGAAAAAGAGAAGGTGTGTGTGTGTGAGGGAGAGAGAGAGTCAAACGCATCCTAAAAAATCACACGTACACACCGCGTGTTAAGCATACGGATTTAACGAGCGCAGCAGCAAAACACAAACAAAAAAGGACACTAAAATAGCTTCGTGCACATTTATAAATGCCACTAACTTACTGACCACATTTCCCTCGAAGACAGGCAAGCAGAGCGCGCGGCAGACGGAGGCTACACTTATCTATAATAAAAGCATACTAATAACAACAGAACAACACAGAGCAAGCAAGCAAGCAAGTAAAAAACAAACAAGCAAAACAGCGAAAGGTCATGCATCAAATCCGAAGAAAAGTTTAAACAATCCACGTGTCGACGAGCACACGTGTCAAACAAGCAATCCAAAGTACGGTTTGCGCGGGAAAAGAGAGCGAGCAAGTGATCGATTGATCAAGAGAGCAAGAGAGCAAGGGAGACAGATAGAGAGGACGACCGAAAGAGAGAGTAAGAGCGAGAATGTATGCGTGTGTGTGGATGTGGTTGTACGAGCGAGGAAATGCAAGCATGAAGAAATATTGAAAACAATTAAGAAAAAAAAGTAATTCCTAATGTTGTTTGTTATAATCAAAAAATAAACTGTTACATAAATTATAAAAAAAAATAATAACAAAAAACGTAAGACCGTATCTGGACAAAAAAGGAAAATGTTAAGAGTATAGAACTCATTTTGATATTAATAAACGAAGAAGAAGAAGAAGAAGAAGAAGAAGAAGAAGAAAAACAAAATACATACGCACGCACACTCTGCGGGTGAGCAATAGCACGAAGCTCGCCTAACGTGAAGTAGTGCTTGGCGCGTGTGTGTGTGTGTGTGGAGGGCAAGGTCGCGAGCGATTACGATTTTGGATGTACGCGGTAAAACCACTGTCTAGCGGAAGAACACGATAGTTGTAGCAAAAAAAAGGGTATTAAGAAACAGTGACGGTGAAATATGATAAAGAGCCAAAACTGGAATAAACATTAAACTAACAAAACGGGAGATAAACAATTAAAGCAACAAACCGATAGACACACACACACACACACACAGACATAGGCAAAGAACACGCACAAAGCGATAAAACTACACACATCCACATACACACAAACACGCAGAGATCCAAAACCGAAGGCAAGCGATCAAAACGAAAGAAAGAAAGAACAGAAATAAACTCAAACAAAAACATACACACATACACAAACAAAGGATGCGACACAACAAATGCAAAGGAAACAGGAGTAACAGGAGAAGCAAACAAACAAGCAGTGCTAGGAAAGCAAAAGAAAGCTGTAATTTTAAGAATCAATAACGTGAGTTAACGAAAAATATAAGATAATGATTTAAAGAAGATAGTGTTTTTTCGACAAACAAGTGTTTCTTTTTATTCCTGGGCTGCTCGGGAGTTTTGAAAAACATCCGAAAATAAGCAGGAAAAACATTAATTGTTGAGACGATCCTGTTGAGTCAAATGCATCCACGTTCAGCATGCTGTTTACCAACGGTGTTTTCAAACTCAACGGTCAAAGCGCACCTTCTCCAAATGCAATGGAAGTCTCATTCATCAAGAGGTTTGTTGGTGTCCGTGTGTCATAACGAAGCACACAGTACATTTTAACTGTGATAATTGTTATTTGTTTCATTTAATTGAAGAAAAAAAATGTATAAATGATTTTAAATTATATTTTTGAAATTTGTCTTGTGGCCATAACTGTTATATCCCATGGTGATCATAGTTTAAACTGTACACTCAGAGAGTTGAAACTGGGTTGACCTCTATTATATCGTATTTTTAACATTGTTGGAAGGGTTTCTGTAGCCAAATTTCCACAAAATGAGAAAAAGGGTATTTAAAAGATTTCTAATCAACAACTTCAAATACATAATTCCTCAGTACACGTACAGTAGTTTTAAATCGTTTATCAAACACACACGCACACACTCACACACTGACACTGCGCCTGTCAACAAATGCTGTACCAAAACAACGCTCTACGCGACGAAAGCAAACGATTTCGGACTGCCGCTAGTTTTTTCCTGAATATTCTGCAAAATGTCTATTGAAATTGAATCCGCCGAGTAAGTTGCATGAAGCAGGTGAACAGTGTCGCTGGGTGGTATCTAATTTGTGCGCTCTTCCTCCTTTTCAGTGTGATCCGTCTCATTCAGCAATACCTGAAGGAGTCCAACCTACACAAAACGCTGCAAACACTGCAGGAGGAGACGGGTGTTTCGCTCAACACGGTCGACAGCGTGGAAGGGTTCGTGTCCGACATTCACAATGGCCACTGGGACACGGTGCTGAAGGCGATCCAGTCGCTCAAGCTGCCCGACAAAAAGCTGATCGATCTGTACGAGCAGATAGTGCTGGAGCTGATTGAGCTGCGCGAGCTGGGCGCCGCCCGGTCGTTGCTGCGCCAGACGGATCCGATGATAATGCTGAAGCAGCAGGAAGCGGAACGGTACATCCATCTCGAGAACATGCTACAGCGTGCGTATTTCGATCCGCGGGAAGCTTATCCGGAGGGTTCGAGCAAAGAGAAACGCCGAGCCGCCATTGCGACGGCACTGGCCGGTGAGGTGTCCGTGGTACCGTCGTCGAGACTGTTGGCCCTGCTGGGACAGGCGTTGAAATGGCAGCAGCACCAAGGATTGCTACCGCCCGGTACAACGATCGATCTGTTCCGCGGTAAGGCAGCCATCAGGGACCAGGAGGACGAATCGTACCCGACGCAGCTGGCCCGGCAGATCAAATTCGGCCAAAAGTCGCACGTAGAATGTGCACTGTTTTCACCCGACGGACAGTATCTGGTCACCGGCAGTGTGGACGGCTTCATCGAGGTGTGGAACTTTACCACCGGCAAGATACGTAAGGATTTGAAGTACCAGGCCCAGGACAACTTCATGATGATGGAGCAAGCCATCCTGTCGATGGCGTTCTCGCGCGACTCGGAAATGCTGGCGACCGGCTCGCAGGACGGACAGGTGAAGGTGTGGAAGCTGCTTACCGGCCAGTGTTTGCGTCGGTTCGAGAAAGCTCACTCGAAGGGCGTCACCTGTTTGCACTTTTCGCGCGACAACAGCCAAATTCTCACCGCCTCCTTCGACCATCTGATCCGCCTGTACGGGCTGAAGTCGGGCAAAATGCTGAAAGAGTTCCGCGGCCACACGTCGTTCGTGAATGAGGCCGCCTTTTCGCCCGACGGTCATCACGTGCTGAGCGCCTCATCGGACGGCACGGTAAAGGTGTGGTCGCTCAAGACGACCGAATGCATCTCGACGTTCAAAGCGCTCGGTACGCACCTGGCGGTCAACTCCGTGCTGATACTGCCAAAGAATCCGGAACACTTTGTGGTGTGCAATCGATCGAACACGGTCGTCATCATGAACATGCAGGGCCAGATCGTGCGCTCGTTCTCGTCCGGTAAGCGCGAGGGCGGCGCCTTCATCTGCGCCACGATATCGCCCCGGGGCGAGTTCATTTACTGCTGCGGTGAGGATTTGGTGCTGTACTGCTTCTCCGTGACGTCGGGCAAGCTGGAGCGTACGCTGAACGTGCACGAAAAGGACGTCATCGGGCTGACACACCATCCGCATCAGAATCTGCTCGCATCGTACGGGTGCGATGGGTTGCTGAAGATGTGGAAACCCTAAAGAAGGTAGGGAATAGCTGGCATTAATCCGTTGGTTTGTTGTGTGAAACAATACGCGATAGCCGCTGCTTGTGTAGTAGCCTACCATACAATAAAGGACAAACGCCGTGTGACATCAAGGCGAGCGTACGCATTAGACGAAAGAAAACATTTCGTTCTTAGAAAATGTTTGGGCTACTGCTGCTGCTGCTCCCAAGGCGCAAGGGCATGCATAATAAATCGCTGCTACAGGACGATGCACAGGTCTATCACCCTCTGCTCGGGCGCCATAGTTAACGCCGAACAAAAGGGCTGCTAATGATGTTTGCATTTCTTCTTCACCGGTCCCGTCTCCCTCCGTTCGAGCTGGAAAAATAATTCAGTTAGTGGGTATATTCAGGCCAGTGGCAGCTACTACCGAGAAGCCGGGTGACGGCAGAATGGTCAAACAACTACTAGAGCAAGTGGTTGAAATTGTCTTCAAAAAATAGTTTTACTTCCAAACAATGGAATGAAATTGCTTGAGTGAAAGTAAAAAAGGGGTCTTTGTAGAAGTTATTTGCTCTGACCCTTTTACGCACGTGCAGGCGAGCAATAGTTAATATGCGAATGGTTTTGCGACCAACGAACTAACGAAATTACCACGACGAGCATGAACCTAATCAAGCAAGCAACAGCGGTAACACTGCAAGAGGCAGCAGCCATAAATATACTCACGCCATCGCGGATCTCGCAACTCGTGGCGCGTGGTTTGCGCGTTTGCGTTACGTACGGACGGACGGACGACGTCATTCTTGGCAGCGGATTCTTAGAGACTGAGGGCTGAAAAAGCTGATTGAATCATAACCCATGGCTAATTAATTCTTGTGAACAAGGTTTTTCCCCTTTTTGCTGCTGTGATCCTGTGGTGCACATCGCTTGGTGAGGTAACATGCTATACTGCATATGTGACCTGCAGGATCTGCGAGGAAATTACACCAAAGCTATTCTAATACAATGTAAAATATAATTTGATAACATGTTCAACCGAGTCCTAGCTATATTGTGAGTATGAAGGACAGCTTATCATTCATTCACATCCTTCGACAACGATATACGGTCGCACAAGGCTCAAGGCAATTGTTTTGTTTTGAAATGCATATCAAACTAAGCTTTTGAGGTACTTCAACAACCAATATTGACATCGGATACAACTGTGATCCCTTTGGCAAAGAGCAACTCCGACCTCCACGCGTGTGCTCGATACAGTATCAATCCTTTCCCAGCTCTTCCCACGTGGCTACACATGTCCCAAGCCGCCACATACAAGCAAAACGGACAAAAAAGAGGTCTCGGTTTGTAAACACAGATGACCGGCGTGGAGGGACGCGCGTTGTTTATCGGTTTGTGCTAAAATAAACCACGTCGCACGTACGGATACAACAGACACACACACGGATCTCGCCAGCTCAGGAGAGGGTGTCGGAGTGTGGTGTGCATGTGCCGCTCGTCGTCTGAAATTGAAATGTGTTTGAAGTCCGAACGATGAAATGTGGTGCGCTATTCAATCATCTCTGCGCTGGAATGCATCCACGAGAATCGTTTGGGTCGTTTGCGTAGACGCAACAGAATATTTGCTGGCATCGTCCAAAGTATTTCGGTACTCCCTCGAATGTATGTGGTGACATGGCTGGGAGGTGGCAATTATTGACATAATTTAACCACCACTTTCCAGCGAATCGATTCCTCTCCCCCCCCCGAAATTCCCGATCAACCTGCCTATAACCGGCATGATTGAATTGTGCGGAACCTCACAGACGAGTTTACTTCTCGGATTTAATGGGTGTGTGTGTGTGTGTGGGTCTCAATTACCTAAGCTGATCGATGCCGGTATGAACCCTCACCCTCACCCTCTTCGCGCAAACCCGTTCGGCGTCAATTAGACCAAACCGCTGGTTGGTGTTTATTTATGCTCGGGTACATTGAATTAGCAAACCCCGCCTCGCCACTGCCACTGCCAACTACGAAGCGATTGAGCGTGGGATTACCAACCGCTGGCGCGTGAAATCGAACCTCACTTTGCTGTGCGAATTTGCTCTAACCCATTGCGCTCGTATCAAATACCAGATTAAAAAGCCGAAAGCCGACTACCACCCAGGACACCCACGTGAATTTTTGGAAATGAGTGAGAGAGAGAGAGAGAGGCAGAAGGAAAGAAATAGAGAGAAAATTATCGAGAGATGGTCGTGCTTGTTGAGGGAGGGCAAAGAAGTAGTACTATGAAAAGTGTTGCTGACTAAAAATAGGTTACAAACTGGCGCGGGTTTTCCGACCTGTTGGTGGTCCTCGGTTCCATGATGGACCGAGTCACACACACACACACGCAGACACGCATAAACATCAACGAATTGAAAGCAAATTTTGATCAATAATTCGATTCCATTCGATTCCGGTTTCCGCCGAACCCCCGGTGCCTTTCAACTCGATCTCAGCTCGCATCCACGTGGTCGGTAGTCGTTGTCCTGAAGATGTCCAAACCGTTGCCACCGGAGAAGATAATTAAATTGAGTAATTTACTAAGGCTCTTGGCTCTTATCGAGATGCTCCTTACCGATGACGATGGGGTGGTAGGTTAATATTTTTGGCAACAAAATTGATCCTTCCACACATTCACCTCCACGTGGGGAAGTAAGGCCGGAAATACTTAGACGTGAGATAATTTCAGTTTGATAGTATGCGAATATCACTTCAGGTGTACCCAGACACTGCAAACCATGCCATCTGAGATCGTTTGAGCTCAGATCACCGGAAGTAACTTGATCCCCAACACCACCAAAATGGAAGGTCGCCAAGGGCGCAATTTCCATGTCTGCAATTCCTGTTGGATGGAAGAAGCAACGTGAGACATTTTTGTAGCCTCTTGGTAATGAAATTGAATTCATTTTAATCCAAAACGGGGCGTGATGGAAGGTTTATGCGTGTCCGATTTCCTAATGGTCATAACTGCTCTGTTGAGTCACGATATCGCGCTGCAAATTCATTCTTACGCCATGCGCCATATCATACTGTCGCACGTCGTTCGATTCTGTAAACTCGGCAAGAATTTGCACTTCTCGGTATTGTTCCATGTTCTTTCAAAATTCATTTTATTTTGCAGTGTGAAGGCACAGAACTTCAGCGTATCAGGTCGCTTAAATTTGCTGGAAATCGACGCGATAATGTTACCATTATTAGGAATGGAATGGGCGCGTACTATGTAGGCCCTAGGATAACGCTTGAATGAATCGAACGTCCCTAAACCAGTACGTGGAAGAACGATAACGATAAAATTTGGAACACAATACATTGCTCTGTGTTTTGTTGTTACTTTCTCTTTGGCTTGTAAGTGTTTGATAAAGTCGTTTTGTGAAAAACAAAAAAAGAAATAGCAGAAGGTTTGCTTGACGGACGTAACTGTGTGGGGGCTGCCAACCGACAGAGGGTAAGCTTTTCCCTCTGTGCAGCAATTCCCTTTTGGCCGTACCGAGTCGTATCACCTGTACGACGATGTTTGTTGTGGATTTATGGATGCCTTCGCATCCTCCATCACCACCACAGTTCGTTCTAATCTGCTAAGCCAGGGGCAGTTTTTGGTTGAGTGAAAGAAGGTCCTCTCCCCCCTCAGGGGAGAGCTCAGGGGAAGCTTACTGCTTGCCTCTTCCGTTTTGGGATGCTGATGCGTGTGTCAGCAGCAGTGGGAAAACAGCTCCAACCGACCGACATCATAGGTGCGTCGGTAACGTACGGTTTGGACAGGTCATCATAGCTCGATCCCGGGCAGATCCCGGTTTTACTTGCGGAAGCAGGCGTATTGATTACGACACGCCGAAACGTTGCGGTTTTGTTGCTCAGGCTTGTAAAGCTCGGAATAAGGAAACAATTTTCTCGGAAATAAATACACGTAAAACACCAACACCCCTTACTGCAAGCGTATGCGGAATGGTGAGAATTAGGCCAACCAATTCAACCAATTCTGATGCTACCGTAAGTCGTAGTTAGTGTTTACAACGCTGCGTAATTTCATACCGCAACCGGCAACGGTAGGAAGATTTAATCGCACGAATCGTTTTATCTATCTTCCGAGCTTCGGCCGACAAAGTGAGCAAATGTTTGCCCAACGATGGTAATTTTCGGCGGAACATAATCCACCGCATTAGTGATGGCGCCGGAACAACGCTGCTGAAGAAACGATAAGCGGAATTGTTCGTGGAAGCTATTCATAGTCAGAAATATTAATCAACTTCATACTCAATTACTTTAAAACAGATACATTTTAACATGTTTATTTGCCTTTACAGTGACCTTTACAGTGTTTGCTTGCTAGAACTATAAAAACACACACCAACATGCACGAATTCACACGTATACAAACATCGACCGATTGTGGAGCATTCGTTTTTGTACAAGTTACACACAACAGAAACTTTGCTGTTTATTCTTCGGATCATTGGAAGTTTAATTTCATTGCACAGACGGAAGAGCTAACTAATACTGACTAGAATTTTGGTTCCATCGCATCCCTTCAAAGAAACAATCTCGTCTTGGGAACTTCTTAAACGTAGCTACTACGGACGGGTCTTACAGAGATGTGGTACACGTGGAGGGGGATGGAAGGGAGGGAAAGGCCGGATGTGAGAAGCACTATTTACAAGATGATCTACATGTACAACACAGCCAACGTGTGACGTGAAATCATGGTTTTTTTTCGGTTGGTTTCAGTCGAAGGCTCTGTCTGGCGGGCGAAGTTCTAGAGCGAAGTGATGGCCTCTTCGCCCGCCCTTAGCTAAACCTTCTCGATCTCCGTCTGCTGGCTGGTGATGTTGGTGATCTCCGCCAGGTTGGTGCTGTCGCGCAACGTGCGCTTCGAGCCGCGCGTACTGTAGCTCCGGTCGAGGTCCATATCGCGCGAGCAGCACAGCTGCCGGAACACGCAGATGTAGCAGGCCAGCAGCGAGGTCATCAGGATCGTGCCGATGATCACGGTAATGACCAGCAGCACGCTGACCTCGCCCTCCATTTCGCGCGGCGTTGCTAGGTGCGTTTTAGGCGCCACTTTTAAACGGAGGCGTGTGTCTGTGTGTGTTGTTGGTACGAGAGGTAGAACCAGCTGGTCGTACCGGTGGTTCGTTGATGGTGCTGCTAGAGTGTATTTCCCTCGGACACGTTCAGTACAATACTATCCTCATACAGCTCTCTGAAAGTAAGGTGAAGGAAGAAAGCTAAATATTAGTTACAAATTACATAAAATACGTTTAAAAGCTGAACATGATATGAACGGGTCAGTAAACCTCAACAACCGCACACAATGGTGGTGTGGTCAGCTCAGGAACGAAGCTGCACGTAACACGTGTCAGTGGCAGCCATTTCCAACCATTGAGCATTTATTACTTGCTCATCCTTGCATACTCAATTTTACAGTCGAAGAAGAATAAACACACAGACACACATACACCGACCGAGCAAAGGTGCAAGATTGTAGCGTGAACAATGCGCTTCATTTCGGTCGGGCACGTGCTCGAACACCGTTGCGCACACCGTTGCGCGTACCGATTGATTTTGCCGCAAAAAGAATGTACCCTCCCCCACCCCTTCCCCCTGTTTGAAGGTGAAAGCACGCTAATGAGCGTGCTGATTGCGTTGCAGAAAGGGGGCAACACACACACTACCAAAACCCCCGTTTTAAATCCTACTCTTCTCAGGTGTGTACGTCAGGATGGAGGCGCCTGGACGGACGCCTGTTGAAAATAAATCATCTTACCCGGGTGGAAATGATGTGCTGATGGATGTGTAGCAAAAGCAACAAACAGTTTTTTTTATTTTGTGTACTAGCACTTAAAATCAAGTATAAGAGAGAGAGAAAAAATCTGGCCAAATTTGAAGTACCTTTTCGCATGCCAATCGCTTCCGAAGCCGGGCGGTTTGCGCGCGTGTACCATGGTGCCAGTGTTTGTGTTTCCGAACCGACTGTGTGTGTGTTTGGCAAGCGCTCAAATTGTTTACTCAAAGATTGTTTAGAGTTTGAAGTGGAATTACAAAATAAATGAAATGCGTTTAAATGGTAAAGTTTACCGGCGTTTTGCTTCTCCTCTCTCTTCATCCACCGATCAGGTGCCGAGTTGTGGTACGGTTGCACGATTTGTGGTTTCAACGCTCCTCCCCACAAGGGAATGGGACTTTCTGCATATATTAGCATGCATTGTGAGTGTATGTGTGTGTGTGTGAGAGAGAAAGAGAGAAGCAGAAAATGAATATGTGTGACAGTAGAAACCATCCCAGTTGGCGTGTGGATGTGTTTGTTTGTTTGCTTGGAAGTGGGAGTATCATCGAAACCTTTGGAAATGATATAAATGAAAGGATTTTGCCGTTTGGCCTCGCACGTTCGTCGAACGAAAGTTCCAGTGTAAAGCGACTTTGCAAGGGACTAGGGGCTTATTATGCAAGAACAAGGATCAGCATCAATTTGAGTGTAATGACACACAAACCCCGTTGGAGGAAACGATGGATAACGAGAGCGAGAGGGAGAGAGAGAGGGCTGGAAGAAGAGAGACGCTTGATGGGCTGGTTCTAGGCCGATAAGGTTTCGTCAAGGACCGGTGGGTGAAGAAGTTTTTTAATTACTTATTGCGTAACATTCAATTTGTGTGGATATATTTTAACACTCACACACACGCACACACACACACACACACACACACACACATACACCTAAACAAAGGCGTACAGAGGTTCGGCATTTCCCCTGCCTTCGGCAGAACACAGGTTGATCGTATCAGCAGCGGCAAAAGGATATTAATTAAAAGGTAGACTAAATCCTTTTTCTGCTCAAACGAACGCAACGCCGCTGGGGTACGGCGCGTGTCGACGCTCCCGGTCGGGCGCGGGACTATGCAGGAGGGACTATGGGGGTTAAATGGGAGGTTGGGAGCTTTCCAGCAGCACTGGAGCTTTCCGACGCTCGCTGGTTGCTGTTACTTTTGCCTTTTTTCCCCAGCCGCCGCCAGTTCATTCGCTCAACAGCTCAACAGAACTACAAAGGGCACTGACGCTTGAACAATCGCTCCCAGGCACTCGGAGCGACGGCAAAACATTTGCAACAAGCTGTGCTAACATGGGGGGGAGGGGGGGGTATGTTTTCGGGAGCGGCCATACGGTACCATTTCTTTGCGCCCTGCCGGCCATACAACAGCCTTGACAGTGGAGGAGTGAGCCTTTTCCTGTGAGCACACCGTTGGGCTAATGATTTAGCCCGCCGGCCGCATTTGTTGCTTGCGCAGCAATGTACACTGTTTATGTTATGAAAATGAGGCTCGTTCCGGGGCCGGATATTGTCGCTAGCTTTAAACAAGCTGCAAATAAGGGACAGGCTGTATTTTAATTTCGGTAAAATTAAATTTAACGTAAAACGAGACGCTACCGCTGCTGCTGCTGCTGCTCCGTCTTCACTTCCACGCACCAACAGCTAGCTGGAAATAGATTGCCTTTCTTGCCTGGAGTGTGTCGCTCGGTTTCGGTCTCCTCTGGTCGAATTGATGGCAACAACGCCTGAAATATTTATGCGTTTCCATGGACAAAAGATGATCTACGCGAAGGTCGTTCCGGTGCTCTCGCCCCCCCCGGTGCACTGACACGGCGTGCCCAATGTGCCATCGGAGAGATTTGGTTGCTGTTCGAATTGGAATGAATTATAAATGAAATCCGCACCGAGGGTTGGAGTTTTTTTTTGGTTGCTGTTGTTGCTCGATCTCCCCAAACACCGGACACATGGATGACAACGGTCGTAAATTGTGTCCACATAAAGGTGAAACAACTTTCCCTCCATCCAAGCGGAACATCTCGGTGAAGTGCTTTTTGTCATTACTTTTCGAATCAAATAATAAAAAAGGTATTGTTAAGCAAGTGCTCCATGTATACACAGTGTGCTTTTTTGTTGTTGTACAGCTGTGCTGAATGGCATTTTAAGTGAAGCTCCAAACAGAACCTCGGGAGATGGGTTTTTGTGCTGATTCAATTAAAGGATGAAGAAAGCAGCCTCTCTTTAAAATATAAAACACTTTAAGACAAAAAACCACTGCCTCCTGTCCACATTGAATAATCTTTTGTTTTCCACTACCTTCTTCTAAATCGGTAGCAAACGTTTTACGAAAAACCTTAATCTCTTTTCCGAGAGGGTTCCTCTGCCATGGACCCGACCCTGTGCCCAGAGTGAAGTGTGCAGCGGATAAAAGGTGCATAAAAAAAGAGTATTTCAGCCATCGATTGCCGTCGTCAGTATGTACAAGCGATACACAGGGGTTTCTTCAATTAGGAATGTAAGACGGGAAAAACGTAGGAAATGAATTCCACGAACTAAATGGCGCTGAATGGCGTCACTGATTAAAGCCGACAGCAACGGCGGCACAATCGGCATTAGGCAAACGAACCGTGCACAACTTATGAATGGCTTTCCAGCACTGCAGCCGGTGGGTTTTCTTCGTAAGCAATAGGCGTTTGTAATACGCCCCAACACATTGACTGCAAGCCCTTAGGGAGAGCAGATGACTGATTGGTGTTTCACTGTTCGATTTGAATCAATTGGAACCGATTTCGTCACGGAATTACGCTTCCGGGGGCCCTTTTTTTCGAACTCAGTTGAATGTGAAGCAAAAACAGCATTCAAGAAATGCAAAATTCGAAGAAGCTGCGCACGGGTTGGAAATTGAGAAGTGCCGATTGCAGCCTATGGCAGAATTGCACCATGATTAAGCGTCAATCGGTGCAAATGCTCTGACGGTGGTGAGTAGTGCGCAAATGGGGTTTTAAATTGGAATTGATTGGCGAGCGATGGTCTCAAAATTGGCGCAAATATTGTTGGAGGGCGTCGTAAAGGAAGCAAAGGGCACGGAACTCTCAGAAGCTCTGTCGACGGGATGAGTTTGCATGCTGGCAAGTGCCGTTTTATTCCCTTCAACATTTACAAGTAAGAACTAGTGATGGGCGGGTCGACCCGAACCTATCGGGTCGGAGCCATCCGTAAGCGACCCGGAGTCGTTCGGGTCAACCCGAAAGGTACAAGTAGGTTCAGTGGGTGCAACGACTCCGGTAGGTGCGTGAAAGCATAAGCGACTCCGACCCGTTGGTGCAGCGAGTTCGAGTCAGGTCGGGCCACAGTAGGTTCAGTTTGACCCGAGGGTGCAGCGAGTTCGGGTCGACCCGATAGATCAGTAGGTGCGAGAAAGCATAAGCGACTTCGACCCGTTGGTGCGGCGAGTTCGGGTCGGGTCGGATCAAGATAGGTTCAATTAATGAGTAAAGCTCATTATTTATTTATCTGAATTATCTTCATATGGCACATGTCTCTATTTCTTTCTCTCTCTTTCTCTCTTTCTCTCTCTCTCTCTCTCTCCTTATGCCGTCTCTTGAACGCTGTCATACCATGCCTAATAGCATAATCAATCACACAGAAACGTAACCCACCATCTCCAATGTCGTCCTTCGTCTTGTCTTTCGGTCGAGATGTTTCCAAACGAAAACAAACAGAAATTTAATAATCATACCGAAAACCATGCCCCAACCAATCGCCCGCTAACGACACAATCGGAAAGTGCAGAAAACACACACACACACACACCCAAAAAGCGGGAACGCTGTGTAAAAGGATACGCATTAGCCGATCGGCCTTGCGTCGGTAACCATGACCGCTCGGTCGCCACAGTCACACAGGACAGCTAATCAGGATGGATTAGGGATTGGGGCTTGGGGGATGTGATGTACGGTTTGCGATAGGTATTGATTTTGGAATAGGGGAATAGGTGAGATTACACCGCAGTCTTAATGATGCTACCTGGCATCAAAGCGAAAGCGAAATGAATTATTTTCCTTCCAGCGCAGTCACTGTAAGTTGTACAGATTCTTGTTTAGGTTTTCACTCATCGATGCTTAAAAATCAGTCAAAAACGGACGTGAGGGTTTGGAAAAAAAATATACGCACGCGGAAGCTTTTTTGGATTCCTTTTCATTGCACAGACCTCACCGTACAAACTTTCATGCAGCGGGCTTCTTCAGCACGGATCAGAAGAGCCGGAAGTCCTACCATTATAGCCGGCTGTTGTTCACTTTCACAAGCACGTGCATGTTGTTGCTAATGAGAGCAATCTGTATTGAGAAACTCTTCGGCAAATGAATGATTAATTAGTGCCGAAAGAAACGGTTCCCCAGTGGTGTGCAGAAAGCAAAAGCACCCACCTTTCCCTAAAGCACCACCGGCGTCGTCCAGCACGGTGTAGCAAATTATGAAAAATTTCCTAATCTGCTAAGTGGCGAGTGCAAAGCCGTTCGGCTGAACCATTTTAACGATTCATGGAAAAAGGTCGCTCATTTTAATAAAACAGTGTGCTTTTTTTTGTCTTTTTTCGTCATGCCCATACAAGTTCATTGCCGTTATTCACAATCGCCCTTTGGCAGTGATTGAGCCAACGCTTTTCATCGCTGCTCTCTGCATGCATTGCACACATTTTTTAATTAATGCATTTGTTTGACTTCATGATCAATCACAAAGTGCTCAGCTAATCAATTCCAGCGGAAGGTAATTATTGCTATGCTGCTGTGCCAAAATTTCCATCAAATTTCTTGCTAGTCGGTAAATAGCACCTCTCCCCCATCGGCATCAAGTTGCTTTGTTTGTTGTTCGAATTTCCCATCATTTCCGGCGGAAAAGCGTCTGGTGTTTGCTGGTTTTCCCAGTACAGCCATAAGCATTTTTATATTTAACTCCTTCAAACCATCGCTCCATTCCATGGCACGGAGGGCCCTACCGACTGCCGAAGACAATTATGTTATTTCTTCATGCCAAAAGCATTGCTCGAGTGGTGTGTGCGTATATTGGCTGACAGACAGAATTGGGTGGAAAATTCGCAAACAAAGCAGCGGCGAAAGGGAACAATGCTCAACCAGGTGGAACGAGCACTGTTCAATTGAATTGTGTGTTTATCCATCGGTGCGCTGTTGTTTTCTGTATTTGTTTCCCAGTAAGGCAGCGATTTATGATTGATTTTCCCACTAGACAGTAAAGTTTTCGTAAAATCCACTTTTACCCTGCGCAGAGACGTTTTGAGTACAATTCCAAAAGGAGTGTGTGTGAGAAAGAGAGAGAGAGAAACAACAACAACACCAACAGCAATCGGGCGTTTGTGTAATGTGATTAGGTGCTGTTCGTTCCCATTCTTTGAAACAACTCTACCATGACATCACGTCACGTCTCCAGCCTCGAGTGGGTGAAGAAAAGCAGCCCAAAGTTAAAGAATCCCACGGGAGCGCGCTTTCGCTGTGATCGCAAAATCCCCACGGGAGTACTTCAGCGTGGTTCGGAAAATGATGACATCAATAAGCGTTCGCTCAAGAGAGGTTGGGCCCGCTAGAAAACGGCCACCAACATCGATCATGTCGATGGGACGGGTCTGTAAACTTTAACCAAGCACCATTAAATGCGGCACGGCGCGTATCGAAGCGCGCTTGTTTTGCAAAATGGTGCAAACAAACTTCCACTCGCTTTAGTCACTGTCGCGTGGTTAGCTTTTCCGGGAAGGCAGCTAGAACGCGCAACTTCCTCCGCTGCTGCTGCTGCTGTTGTTGTGGGAAAGTAATCACTCTGATCGTTGCATTCCTTCCGATCCGGTCCTTCAATGCCGTCTCGAAGAGAAATTCGAAAATTGATCGGAGCTCCTTCCCCGGACTTCCCGTTCATTACAAGAGCGAAGGAATCTCCCGGCGCAGGCTACCATCCCTTACACACCCTCAGTTGGGAGCAATCGTTTAGTGCTTCTTTTGCATGAGTTTTTGTTTTTTGTTTCTCCACAAACAAAGTTTTACAATCATCAGTTCCGATTGTTTGAGCGAAGCGAAACTTTCCAGTTTCCAGGTACAGTGCGCCCTGGCGTTACATTATTCAATGCTCACACGGCCAGTAAACAGTTTCGGATGGGAATGGTTTGATGTTTTATATAGAAAAGGCTCGAATTTCAGTTTATCTGACCAGCAATGCTTGGCCAAATGTTAAAGGTTAGCCTGGCAGCGGTTCATCTATATATCTTTTCCATTTAAAACCAAATGAAACGGACGATGTTGTAGCCTTGAAAGAAGACGGTGAAAATGAATTCAAACAACCACCGGACGCACACCTCAGTTTGCTGATAGACATCAGAAAGAAGAATTCTTGCACTGCGCGAACCTTTTTTGAACGGTTGAGTGACATTGCTTCTTCTTCGTATTTTTATCGTTCGGTTCTGTTTTTGGAATTCTCAAAAATGTTTGACTCTGAACCTTCTGAAAGTTGGAATGGTGTCCACTGTACAAAAGAAGGCAACAATTCACCCGGCCTACAGGTGAATCGTTTATAGCTGCTAAAAAGCACACTGTGTAGTAAACAAAATCCTCACAAAATGCTGCCCGAGTATGCTGAGAATGTGTGCATATGGTTGGAATAATGTCCGTTCCATCCCGCAAATATGGTATCCTTTTTCGCAGGAATGGTTCTGAGTCCATTTGTGGGGGGGAGCGGAGAGAGCGGATGGGACAGCCAGGCCGGAATGTCTGAAAGAAATTTTCCACTAAAACGGCAGCATCGAAAACATCTTCTGATTGAGCGTTTGCCGTGGCGGAATAAGTAATTCAGCATCCTGCTGTATTCGGCTCTTCCCATTTTCCCATTCCCCAGGATGATCGTTAACTTGCTCGGGCAATATGCTCCTGTTTGCCATTACTGTGCACACTGGGAATGTGGTGGTCATGTTGTGGAAGAGTAAAAGTGCTAAAATCTGGATAAAAAAATGTAATTTAATTCCTGAAGTATCACCCAAAAAACTTTGAAAGACTTTTCCCAGCAATCAGTGCTACAAACAAAAAAGGAAGGGTTTGATTTAAACATCCGACAAAGATTGACGATCGCTGATGTACCGACTTCTTTAGCACCGGAACCATCTGGCACAGGAGCATCTGCTCCAATGGTTGACTTCTTCTTGTCGCAAACAATATAGAAGAAATATTTATCGAATCTAGAAACGTTTCTGTCTCTCTGTTTGCACCACTGTGTAACGAACGCGCGTTAATGATCCAGAAAGTGAACGCTTTTTCTCATCAACGCGTTTCCACGTTCGCTTCCGAAGAAAACCCAAAGAAATCGTACCAAAGAAAAAGGAAAGAAAACAATTGTACAAGACCAAACCCCAACCGCAACCCAAAACCTCAATCCCAAATCACAACTGGCGAAGAAGGGACGCAAAAAACACCCATCAGTTGCTAGCAACAAAACAGCAGCAGAAGCGCCCGTGTAGCCGTGAGAATGGAACAAGATGAAACCAACCAGCCCGCTCGCCTACTTATGCTCCCTATTCTTCGCAACCAACCCATCCGCAGCGCATCAATACAACGCGAATCCAATTTCATTCTCGAAGAGAAGCTCCCTTCAACGTGTAGCGACCATTCCACCGGTCGGTATACTGTTCGTTGTGCTGTCCGCGTTAGTGTATTGTTTTTCCGTGGCACAACTCAATTTACGATACCGTCAAATTGGTCTTTTTAGTTCGCAGCGATACCGACAGCATCGCGCGCTGTATTGGCTACCGTAACGAGCGGAACGTAACGAGCCGTTTGCGTGAGATTGCCAACTGGGATTGCTTTGCGATACATACATCTACGCTCGTGCTCGGGTGCACATTATGCTAACCTCTTTTATTCGTCCACGGTCTTTGACTTTGGACAACAACGAAAAAAAAAAAACCCCCCAGTGGTAGCAGTGGAAAGGGGGGAGTGAAATGGCAAATTGTTCCCTGCCGGAAATCAGGTTCCGCATAGGTAGGATTGTATGTGTGCCGATCGGCTGTCGAATCCCTAGTCACAGCAGGAGCCCCAAACCTTCCGGCGTAGTGAAAATAGAACCGAAGATATGCACGTCCACACATCCGACGCGTCCGAAACAGGACTCTACGTGAACAAGGGATCTCCATCGTAAAAGACGAAAAGCTGTGCGAAAGAAAATGCTCCAATGACAAGCGAACGGTGCACTACGGAGAAGCTAGCGAGAGGAGTTGCTTTGAAGTGTTTAGCTTTGGGTGTGTATGTTTCGGAAAAATGCGTTCGTTTACTGGGTTTTCCCGAGCTTCAAGACTGTTTTGCTGGAGCTTTGATAATTAATATGATCGTTTAGCTTCGCTAGAAACATAAACTAAATCCATAAAGTACAATAAACATCACCATACTGCAATCATTTGAATGATGTTTTACTGCCAGTCATCATCCAGAAGAGGGGGTCGTTAAAACAACGCTCTAAACCATTCGATTAACGTGAGGAATTACGGTCGTTTCGTTTCGATTTTGCTGCTGCCCGAGCAATAATGATTATAATAGGAGCTCATGAGCTCAAAGACACGCAGAGCAGGAACGCATTAAACGGATTGTGGCCGAAGATTATCGAACAGTTCGCTGTGAATTGGCACTTGCTTGTAACTGGCCGCGTACGCGCGTAACCAGGTGGAATGATGGTGGAAGCTTCTTTATTCAAACCCCTCGCCGGAAGTGGCGGAATGGTGGCTGCATCCGGTCAGGCTGGTGGATCGGTGCGAAGGGAAGGCCTTTTTTGTACCTTCCTTAGCCCCATTCCACCGTGGGCCGTGTCTCTGCTTGTGGATGGAATTTAGAGCCATGGACGTGATTGGATTACGCGCGCTCAAGCTAAACTGAGACGCGCCGTTTTTTTACGTAAACGGTGTGAGGCGTGAGAGTGTGCGTGTGGAGAAGGCTTGCCGAGGCAATTTATCAAATCACCCACAGGTGGGACGTTTAGCCACGCTTGTATAGTCTGGAGATGAAGGGGGGGGCGGAGGTTTCTGTTGTATCCGTGACCGTGGCTCGTTCGCTTGGCCTTTGCCTCGGGTCGGTAAACACACATACACACATGTAGGAGACATGTAGGAGAAATACGCAGGTTAACGCAAGATTAGCCTGAGCGTCGTTCGATGGGATGGAAAAGTGGGGGAAGTGTGTTGCAAAATTGTCATTTCGGGAAAACAAATCTAATCAAATTCCTTCACGTTTGAAATTGAATCTTCGTTTTTTGGGGGGGAAAATTCAACTGACAGTAATATTGAATGGGATTATGCGGCTTTTTTGCTGTTGTTGTTGGGGTCAGACATGTACTCCATGTACATTTTTCAAGGGTTTTTTTTTCTAAACATAGAATGACATCTATTCATTGATTCCCCTAAAATCCACTCTAAATCATTCGAGGAAAACACACATACACACACACACTGACAACAACAGCACGCGCGTCGAATGGATCCCAAACTAATGAAACAATCTACCAAACGTCAATCATCTGCCATCAACGCTGCGCGAGACATTTATTACGCGCGCGAAATCGTTCTGTTTCGCGCCCTTTTGGGGCTTTTCCCTGCTTCCTCCAGCGCATGCACGTGCGGCAGCGATGGAGCAGCCTGGTCCTTTTTTGTTCGCCGACCGGCGTCAGCGCGGTGTTGGAGATAATTTTCAAAACACGCTTCAACGCTCACGCGGCGCAAACAACACTACGTCCTGAGGGGAGGAGAAGGGAGGGGGGTACTGGACGGAATGATAATGTGTCTATTAACCTTTCGCATCTCTATCATCGTCCTCAAGTGTTTCGGCATGCTCGCTCGGTGTGTTCCCAGGGTGGTGCAACGGTTTTAAAATGTTAATTTTAGAAGCGCATTTCGATCGAACAACGAATTTCCCACACCAGGGCCGAAAGTGAAGCTGTGCCGGAGACGCTGTAAATGAAGTTGACTTCAATTACAGCACCTCACCTTGTGCTATTGTCTTCCTGTCTCACACTCAGCGCTGCTCAAAGCAGAAGGTTACTGTGATGGTGATGGTGGTGCTGCCGCTGTTGATTACTATCCAAGGCACCACTTCCAATGGCACCAAAGGTTTCGAGCAATGGACGACCATGTTACTCACCAAATTATTTCATCTTTATCACCGCCCGTTGTCGGTTCGTTGTCTCTTCCACTTAAACGCTGTGATGGGTGTTGCTGGCTTCTATTGAACGGTGGCCCATTAATCAAAATCTATCGTGCTGTGGGGTGAATTGTTCCACCTTCGCGAGAATTGCACTCCCTTTTCGATGGTTGGAGTGGACTGTGTTGTCTGTATCACTGCTTTTCCCAAGAACGTCAAACGAACACACATCCAAATCGGGCAGTTTGGGTAACGTTTTAATGGATGTACGTGGGATCACCGTGTTCCCTTGTACCACGGTCAACACACCGTTTCGAACGAATTTTACATGATGATATCACCCGCACGGAAGTTGCACGGTACCCTAACGAGCGACTGCGTTCCCTGCCCAATGACGAACACTTTCCCAGCTGGTTGCATTTAATTCATTAGCCTTAGTAGCAGAAAATGAAAATGAAATGCTTGCGGCACCAGCTAGGGGATGGTTTCTGTGCGCCGACTGTGTACACTTGTTGCTTGTTGCGAGGACACTTTCACGCAATAGTACGAACACTAGTTCGCTTTGGGCGAGACGAGACTGGGCAGAACGACGGTACGGCCTCGGTAACGGGATGCGCACTCACAGACCGTCAGAAGGAAACTGACTGTATCTATAGTTGGCCGTGGTCGATATGGATACATCAACAACAATGCCGGAGAACGGCTCTCTCCGCGTGTATCTTGGCTCTCTTCTTCAAACACTCAGCTATTAGGGATGGTACGCTTCGAGTAGAAGCTGTGTTCGGAGCTCCAAGCTCTATCAGCATTCCATTTTGGTAGGGCGGATATTATCGGGAACCATTGGAATTCTATTCAAAACTGGAATTTTTCTTATCAGAGATAAGACCTAAACTTGTTTGTATTGGGGCGAACGAAGATCATGCCGATTATGATACAGAACCACTTTGAATGGAATCAAATAAAGAAATCTCGCGAACGGAACCATTTTGCGACCACCACCATCTTCGAAACTCGCTCTCTTACTCTCACTTTCATTGTACTCTCCGTTTCGTGCTCTTGCTCTACCCTCCATGCACTCCCACTGAACTACTCACCATGCGTGGAGCTGCCGTTTGTTTCGTTTCGCGCCATTACTTATTTGCTATGACACTTGCTCCGTGCGTCCCTGCGGTGGCGGTCGGGGGCGGGCCATGGAAGGAAGCTATTGGAGCGGGAGGAGAAAAACCAACCAGGACCAGCAAAGCAAACGGCTCATAAACGACATTTAATCGGCGGCTATGCTCTTTAATGCCGACTACGGTAAACAATTGGTTCGGCGACGACCAACAGGTTGTCTGGTTCGTTACTCAATGCGGGTGTGTATAGCTCATTGGATTTTTAATGTCGCTGAGGAGTTAGAGGGAACTGGCAAATCGTTCCAATTAGATTTAAAGTACGCAGCGGGTAAGCGAGTTTAAGTAGTTTACGTTAGTAAGATAGCTTCTCACTATTTACATTAGCATTTAGCTCTATTGTATACATTTAATTTAATCGATATCCGTCTTCAGCCACATACAAATTAATTTTGGGCGATAACAACAGCAAGAAAATAAAGAGAAACTGCATTAAATGAGGCTTCTCCGGTAAGAGCAGCAGATAGCAGCCGTGATGATGGGCTCCCATACCGAACAAATGACGATGGGATTTTATAGTTTTGAGAACGACATAAGCATCGTGTTTATGATGGCCTTGAATGTCTTCTCGCAATAATTAAACTCTTCGTGGCAGCATACTGTCGAACTCGTATCACACGCCAATGAGCACAGTCGTATAAGTGATGTCGATGCTTTTATGGGGGCACAGAAATGCGTTTCATAGTGACGTTATTAGTTCTTCCACGCAAATGCTAGCTCCTGCGTCCATGAATTCATATGACAGTTTTGTGATATTAATTGCTATTGCCCCTCCATTCAGCGAACAGGACTACATCGGGATGGATGCAGCAGATACGGTGATACAACATCAAACAAGGAAGGGAACAGATTTGATGAACGTTTATTGAGTGGGAATACTTCCATGCCAGTCTTGGGTTCTATTTTCGGGTGGTCGAACACGGAAGCGCACGACTGGAGTGGTTGCCGGAGTCGCTTTCATCGATATGCGAAATGGCACGCACACTGATTTTTTTCTTCCAAACAGCGTATACCGAGCCGTTTGAGGGTGCTAGCTCAGCTGTTTCGTTTGTTTTCGATCATAAATATTATCTAAGTTCTCCAAAAATCTCCAAAAATATCCGAAATAGTCGCGAATTGTGCGCCGTGAGTCGAGAAATGCGCCATTTTAACGGTCCGCTTGAAATATTTCAGGGAAAATTCAAATTTCATCGCCGTTTTTGAATTTCATTGTTGTTTGGAATCGGACCGTTGCGGTTGAAACATTTCAAGCAACTGCAATAAATTTCAATCGTCTTTCGCTACCCGCCGCCCATGCCGACCGCGCACTCGATTCGACCGTGTCCGCCGCCCCGGATGCGCCCGCCAGACCGTTTCGTGGCCGCAGACAGGGTTGCGAAGTAACTGCGGGAAGCCCCAAATGAGTCAGCTAGACTAGCAGGACGGCTTGGCTTCGGAATCCGTTGGTCGGGGCCGCTCCAAGGAAGGCCGAGAAGATAGAGACCTCTCTCTCCAGGGAGGGTCAAAGGAATAGTCCACGCTTGTTCGGATATTGGAAACCGCATGGAGAAAAACCGCACACAACACAAATTGTATTAATTGTTGGTTACTATTTACAGAAGCATTCCGTTTTTATTTCAACTCAATAAGTTCTTTTCACTGTTAATACGCGCCGATAGACTGGTCACTGGCCCCAGTCACTTGCTGACGTCCCCACATTCAATCAACATCTTCTTCCCTCTCAAAGCGCTCGGTAGGCGCGCTCCCTCCCCACACGCTCCGAACAGGTCGTTTTGGCTGTACAATATCTTAAAACCTTTGCCACTACACTCTCCGCAAACAAATCAGACGATAAAACGTAGTATTTAGAGAGTTTCTAAAATTAGATATCACGGGTTCTGGTTTGCTTGCGGCTTCCGCTGCATCTGCACAAACAAGAGCGACTTCTTAGCGCTCCGACAGCGTGTGGTTGTGTGTGTGTTTCACTTAGTTAATAAATACTTAGTCTCTCGTTCGCTAAACGATTTCTTCCCCCATCTTGCTCGTCCCACTTTTCTCGTGCTCGTGTGCATTGGTTACCTTTCATGGCTTAAACTGGTACATTTAGGGCAAGAAAAGAATACGCACACGAAACAGCAGGGAAAGAAACAAACAGGACGTCCTGACTCCAAACACGGTCGCACTGGCCTGAGGTGCCGCAGCCCCAGCAATAATTTAACAATCTTGTTCAGTTTTCGCCCCTCTTTACCCCATTTGTGGCCATTCATACACATCGCTATGTGGCAAATGGCGCATCGAATCATAAGCCCTCCCCTACACTACTATACATACTATAAGATAAAGGTAATAAATTACGCACCTAATACTCTTGCGCACTATGCTGTTGGTGTCTGTTTGTTGAAGCTTCGGCTATCTAATCGTCTACCTAACGCGCTCCTGCACTACTGTCTACTTGCTCCCGCTCCTGCCTTGTATTCCTTACGCGAAACTCCAGCGTCAATCTTTGTCTTTTTGTCTTTGCCACTACTTATTTAGCTAACTTTCCAAGCTCGTCCTTGTGGGGCCGGCAGAACTCCGGGCTGAAGGACCACGTTTAAAAAAGAAACAGAAACAGAACTAAAACCGAACCCGTGTGGAGCGTTTCACAAACGGCCCGCACACATCCGGATTTGCTAGGCAGATGGCGCTTACAGCCTACGCGCGGAAAAGCAGTCGCTCCATCCTTGTGGTGGTGGTGTGTGTCTTTGCCTGTACAGTCGAATTGCTGGAGCATTTGCTGTGCCGAGCATTCCATACATAAATAATTTAGATCGGTCGTCCCGCGTTTGCGCCGTTTGCCGTCCGCCTTCCCGATGCTACACTGTACACTTTTTACACGCCTTCCGTTCGCCCACTGGGAGGGCGAACATCTCCTGCCCCGGCTCAGTGGTACAGCCAGTTGGAGGGAATCAGATAGTCCTTGATGGTGTACAGCGACTTGGCGTACCAGTGGATGCCCTCGTGCCTCGGCAAGCTGAGACTGTCGGTGCGCTCGAACAGGGCCGACACCTTCTCCGCCAGCCGGTAGGGCAGGAAGCTCCAGTGGGCCACCGTCTGGCTGTCGATCAGCGCGTAGCAGGACGCCGCTATCGAGTCGACCACGATCGTGCCCTCGCCCGTGAGCGGCGCGTACACACCCTCGGCCAGTGTGGCCGATATTCGATGCACGGCCCGCGGCTCCAGCGACCCGGCCACATGCACCAGTATGTGGTCGCCCTCGCGCACCCGGTCGGCGAAGACGAAGCGCGTCTCGGACCGTTCGCGGCGCCACACCATCACCAGATGGGCCGGCGTCACCTTCAGCAGCGCGCCGCCCTCCGCCTCGATCGTCACGAACTCGCGCCGCTGGTGGGTGTCCCGGTCCATGAACATGAGCACCTCGCTGAAGACGGTGCGGCCGGCCGCATCGACGGCCTGCACCCGTTCGCCGATCTGCAGCTCGCTCAGCTTCCGGTGCACGCCGGCCTCGGTCAGCACGGTGCTGTCGCCGGTGAAGCAGCCGCTTGTATGGCTCGACTGGGAGGAATCTGTGTAGACGGAGAGATGGAGAGAAAGAGAAGGAAGAGAGAGAAAAAAACAAAATGGTATGCGGTTAGTAAAACGGATCCAATTTAATGTCTGACAAATGGACGAAGAAAAACCACAAAAATGCCGAAAATTGGCCCATCCGAACCAGACAAGGCAAAGGACGAAAGAAAAGCAAAAGAAGAGAGAGAGAGAGAGAGCTAAGGTATCCTCACCAAAACTGTCACACACACACACGCACACGTACGCAGTCGCGGCGCCATGCTGTGGTTAACATATTTACTATCTATTGATTTATTACACCCCAGAAACAACACCGACAAGAACAAAACGACCAGCAACCAGCAGGCTGATGCTTGAAAGAAACGGTTCGTCCTGTGCGAACTCACATTTCGGCATTCGTCTGCCGATTTTGCCTTTCATCTTGCGTTTGCTTGCGCCTGGCGATGCTCGAACCTGCTGCGGGGGAAATTAAAAACGGTTCCCATGCAGCCGCGTGCATCGTGCACCGGTTTCACCGTCTCTCCTTCCTCTCTCTCTAGACCTGTGGCGACCCTTTTTGCGGCCATTGTGCTGATGTTACGGCACGGAACGGCCGGATTCTGGAGGCGGCGATCAATGGCGGCTTGGAATGGTATCACCCGTGCCTTTTCGGGTCGGAAAGAATGCCTCGGCAACATCGGTCTGTGTGTTGCGCTTGGGTTTTTTTCCTTACTTTGTGTGATCGTTTTCTTGCCTCAAACGAGCACGGCCAGTTGCAGGGAAGAAAATGGTGGAAAAAAGGGAAGTGGCATCGGTTTGCGGTTGCATTTTACATCTGACTCAGTTAGGTAAAGCTTCGTTTTCAATGATGCTGCAAAGGTAACATTGTAGAGTTGCCAAGGATGTTTCCCCAAGATTTATAACTTATCAAAAATGCTCCTCAAACCTTACACGCTCGATCCAATTAATACATGCTGCCTGTGTGTCATTTATTTACGTTCCAATTGCAACGACGAACGCTGCAGCAAATGGTACGATTCCGAAAACTAAAACATCGACCAGAGCGCGCACGAAACACGCCGTGGACCCATCAAATCACATCAATTTTGCGCTTAAAAGTCTCATTTGTCAAAACGCGTTGCTCCACGACTGTGTGTGTGTGTGTGTTTGTGTTTGTGTCGTGTACGATGCTCCAGGGGTCCTGATTGATGATCCCGAGCCCCGAGCTCACTCGCTCCGTAGCATGGCTCATCAATTTCAAGGGGCAGTGGTGGCTCAATCCACGTCTCGTTCCACCGCAACGGCGCTTTCCCTGCGTGATCGCAATTCCAATCGATCGGCTGCAGATAAATCTTGGGCCTGGGACAGGCGAAATTAATTTCCGCCTAACGCTCGATACCGTGAGAGCGTCGACTTTGGCTGGTTATGTTGTTTGGGGCCCAACCAAGCCGCCACCAATGTTGGCGAGAGTTTTGCGCGATCCGTAAAACAAACAAGCTGGAGTCCGTCGCGTGTGAACTGTCACGCTGGAGTGTTTATTTACATTAATGCTGTGGCTGTGGAGTTGTCTTGGCCAGCCATTCCTGATTTGTGTCCAGCGGTTGGAGCACCGAACGGTCTTGTTAATTTCCGTTGTTTTCTTATCGAAAGGGTTCGAGGGGGGAGGATATGGAAGCGAACGACATTTGATCGAAAGGTTCCCATCGCTCTGAAGTGGCCGAGCGAGGTACTTTTTTATGGTTCTCCTCTGTCCCGCTGATGACCGACAGCTCTAATGCCCCCCTGTTCTTTCCCTCCCCGCGGTGTGTCGCAACCATTATCTCGTTATTAAAAACAGATAAATGATGGCATAAAGAACCAAAGTGACAGAGCGCCCCGGACGCATCGGAAATTGTAAACTTCCCGAACGGCGCGCTTAACCATAAACAAGCCGAGTTCCAACCACTCGACGGCTGTCACACGATACGCCAGCCGCCGAAAGCCTCACCGTATCCGTCCGTCACGATCCCCCATCACCCGGCCCGTGCGCGTTGGCTGGAATGTGAAACGGCCCCGTAGCCGTTCGATATGAACGTGATACACGGAGGGAAACTCTAGCGGTAGCCACAGGTATTTAAGAGGTTTCCCGTCTGCTGCGCTGGTGCGCTTCATTCCGACGCATTGAAGTCTTTCGTTTCGTGCCTTGCGCAAGCGGCGCTGTGCTTTTGAATGGGCGCAGGCGGACCCAGTGCGTGTGTGCAGGTTCTTGAAGGCGTCCATTGCAGAAATCGCATCGCTCGAGCGAATCGTTATTCTCAAGCCACCTGAAACTAATTTGCATACGAGTTTAGTGCGCTTTCTGCTGCGTCGTAAAAACAAGTTGAAATTTTGTTGCACATTTTGATTAGCCACTTTTTCATTAGCTGGGGTCTTTTTCGAGAGTTTTAAAATGCAAAAAAAGAAACAAAAACCAACTCCGGCCTTGAAGATCAACAAAACAATGTAAACATTTGTTCGGTACATTCTAAAAATGGCGATCGCTCTGGCGAGCCTCAACTGTAAGTGGGCAGCTTTCAAATAGTGTGTAACGGATTGCCAGAGAAGCATTTTCCAAACACACAACCGCAAACATATGCCCCCTGTGCAAAGTGCAATAATAATATTTGCCATTTGTTCCCGCATCCCGCCCGCAGTACGGATCCCGGGAAGGATTGCGCTCAAACACCTGAACAAATCCATTCCAACAACGGCCCGGAACAACAACGGTCAAAAGAAACAACCAAACGAGCAAAAAAGGACCCTCTCAAACCGCTCACAAAACTCGTGCGAGAGTGCTAAGCAAATAATCCGGCTAGGGGCAAAGGACGTCCAGTCCAGCTACTTGCCGCGGCGAGGTTTACCGGTCGGCTTTACGTGCGCAAAGCGGGATAATATCATTAGAAAATTAATTTTCCAACTCAGGGCCGGTGGACCGGGGTTGGGATTGATTTGCAGCCGCCGCTGCTTGGCTGCAGGATTATCCCTGGCGAAGGGTTAACCGGTGCTTATCCACTGGAGGCACTGACTTTGAGCCACTCGAGCCAGTTGTCTTTGACAGGTAGTGCGGAAAGCGGGCAGCATCTCCGAATTGCAGCAACAGCAATGTTCCCTCGAGAATCAAGCAAGGGAAACAAACATTTACACGAGCTTAGGCACAGAAAAGATGGGCAAGAAGGGACCAACCAACCAAAAGCCAAAGGACCCATCGTGGTCGCTTTCACTTGGCGGGATCGATTTTGAGGCGGTCTCGGTGCAGGTCGGTTTTTAATTAAAACCCTGCTGCAGATAAATTAAGGTTCGCTCCTCCGAAACGCACGCTGGAAGGTCGCGAAAATAATAGCCTTCCCAGCAGAATCACATTCACCGCCCAAAGGGAGCGGAAAAGCGGAACACGCTCTCACTTAGAACGCTTTAACAGTGTGCAGCGGTGCAGCGCCGCCCCGGTGCTTTAACAAGACGCTGATATGATCACCGAGCGAGCAGGACGTAAAACAGCCCTCGGGCGTTCGGGAAATGGCCGCGATGGCAGCGAGAAAAGATGGACCAGAATTAACAAGCTGCTCGTTAGCCATCTTCATCGCGCCGAGTCCGTCGTCTTGTTCTTCCGCTGACGCCAAGGCGTATTTTCCTCCACCCAATTCCGTTCACATTCCCCATTCACTCGTTAAAAGTTTGGAACTCTGGAGCTCTGGATCGTAAAAAACCAACCCTCTACGGCTTGCTTCACCCCGGGCCAGCGGGCTGAGAGAACATGGCGCAACCAAACAACGCGTAAACCGGACAACGATTTGCATTCATCAAAAGTTGTCGAGCATGATGTAGAGCCCCGAACCCCGGAGGGGCGGGAGGGGAAGGTTGGGTGCGGAAACGGCACGCAAACTACAGGTTACAGATGGCGGCAGGAGCTGTCGAAGTTGCTGCGAAAGCTGACGCTTTCGGCGTAAACTCAATTACGGATTCTGCATTTCTCTTTTCTTTGCTTCTCGCAAATGGTGATTTCGTGCCCGTGAGGCCCGACAACGATCTTGCCTCTTCCTTTGGTCCGCGTTGCGTGCACCATCCCGAAAAGTTTCGACTCCGACAGCTTGCGCACGGGATGTATCTGCGCCGAAGGTAGTCCTACGGCGGTGAATGAAGGACACGCCGGGCCGCTGCACATAATGGGAGCCGTAAGGTGATACGACTTCTTAAATGAGCGCTGTCCCGCGTCTCGCAGTGCGAAGGAAAGAGTGCGGGACAGGTAGGTTCGCGATCGGATTACAAACAGAATCAGGCTGCTCAATTTCCGTTCCCCGGGATGGATAGGAAACTGATCCTACCGACCGCGCTTGAAGGTGATCCTCTCAGCCCTTTTGCGGGGAAGTCAGGGCGAGTTTCCTTGAAATCAACGGCAACCCACACCGTCACACCGAAAGCTCAACTCACCTGATTTGACGGAGCAGTGGATGTGGCTACGACTCTCGTAGAACACCCAGTCGAAGCCGGCCTCGACGGCCAGCCGTGCCAGCATGCCGATCTTCGACCGATCCTTGTCCGACGTCATGATGTCGACGGCGCGCCCTTCGTAGTGCAGCGACTCGGGCGCATGCATGTGGTCCTCGTCCCAGCCCTCGGTCACCATGAGCCGCAGACCGGGCCACTGGTTCATCACCGAGACGGCCAGTATGTTGAGCTTTTCTTTGCAGCGCTGAGGGAGAGAGAGAGGGAGAGAGAGATAGAGAGCAAAGTAACACGTTAGTATGGTGATACGTTAATTAAATTATCCCGTAATGATGCTAATTATTTGTCAACAAGCCAATACCCATAAACAACTGTTCGTTTGGCCGCCAGCGCTTGCAACTTCCTGCTTAATAGCTGAAGCGAAACGCCGACCGTGGCGAAAGTTGCTCCCCATCAAAACGGGTGGGGGATTGAGATGAGAAAAAGAGGAGGGAAAAGCAAGAGAACCGCGCCAACCCCGATAACGGAGCAGACTAGAAGCAGGAGACTAATGACTAGCTTCGACACAAATTGATATCGACTCGGCAAGACACCCCTCACGGGTCTCTCGGATCGAATCAAGCGGCGGTGGTGGGTGGGGGGGGGAGGGGGTTGATTGGAATGATGAAGAAACACCGCACACACACGCACACGCACATACGCACGCAGAAAGCTTGTTATCTGGCTGCTTTTATCACCCAGCCATCGGTACCGCGGGGCAGGAAAACCCGTTCCGAAGCGCTTTTTCTGAGATGAGAAAGGCGTGAATGTGCAGTGGCCATTGAAAAACAAATGCGTCTCATTTGCATCGCACCTCGCTGCAAGCTGCCCCGGCCAACCCACCCCGAAGCTGATTAATGAGGTGCGTGTAGTGATAAAAATAAAAATTAATCTTCCAACTTCTTAAAACACAGAGCGAGAGAGAGAGCGGAGACCCCGGCAGCATCGTTTCGACGCGCGATGGTGTGTAATTTTCTTCACCTTTATCACGCATCGTGCAGATCGTGGTAGGCTTGCGGCACACACCGCTACAGCACGGCTGAAGGTGATGTGGATGATGATGATTACTTTAGACTTCCATCACCGGTCGAAGATCGATTTCACCTCCGCAAGAAAACCAGTTGCAGTCTCGGTGGCGGTGGCTGTGGAGTGTGTGTGTGTTTTTTTTCGTTACATAGTAGAAGACGCTGCTCGCTTGGCGAATGGGGAAACTGTTCCAACTGTTCCAACTCCCCAGCCAAGCATAATGGTAAATGAAATCGTTTAAAACGGTCGGCGCAAACGCAAACTTGGGAAGATAAAATGCACGGCCTTGCTTGAGAAAAGCGCCGAAGAAAATGGCTGTTCGGATGGGATCGATTAGCGTTTGCAGAGGAGTTGCAGTTATGAGAGACGGAAACTTAATCACATTAGATTATTATACAGCTAAGAATCATGTAAAATAAGCTTAGTTGTCGTTATACAGCCTCTACGGACTGTTTGTTTAGCTCCGAGCTGAATATAAGCTGAAACGAGCGTCAGGTTTGAGAGGGAACTTCAGACCATGGCTTCCAAATTGGCTTTGGCTTAAACCATTTCCAATTCCAATTTGTTCCAGCTAAGCTTTTATAGGTTTAGGTAACTGCTTACACAGAAAAAAGAGAACCAACCTACAAAAAAAGCACGTAGCACCCAAATCCCCCCTCGAGGAGCCACTTCCTTTTACGAGCAACCTGTGTTCATCCCGAAACGATTCCACAACGTATCGCTTTTTTGTTGTGTGTTTCCGAATTCAAGATGGCTCCCCCAGCGCGCTCCCAATGCGGGCAGGAAAGGCGTGGCCTAAAGCTTGGACCGTTTCGGGGAGCGAAGAAGCAAAAAAAAAAAATGCTTCAAACCAAACAGCAAGACGAACCCGCGCTGTGGTCTCTTGTGCTGGAAAGGTTTTGGGGTGTGTGTGCTTCCGAGCGTAGAAAGGTTTGCCTGTGCCCGCGGGGTCCGCCGGTTGCGACAAGGACAGGTGAATCCACCGTTAGTCATCGGTTGATAGCGTCTTGGCAACAGATGCTAGATGGTTCGAGTTCGAACCATAAAACGTACCCCAAATTCCCAATGACTGATCAAAGGCTCTAGAATGTTCAAGGTTCGTCGCTTGAATCGTTTCTGTCGCTTGAAATTGTAATCTTGCCGTGAAGGCATTTCCGCTCGACGAGAACTGATAGATGAATCATGTACTACGGTAGACCCTTTCCGCACAAATGATCGTAAGAACTTCACGATCGTTAATTATTCGCAACGTTTCGATACATTTCCCGCGACGCCATTTTGGTGTTGAGAGTAAGCAGTCGAGCTTGCTTTCACCGCCCAAAGAGCTGATGCTTCCTCGAGATTAGCAATACCGGACGCCCGGAGCAGCAATCACGAACCTAGAACGGTTCGCTCGATCGCGTGATGCGCGATCCAATCGCAAAAGCTTGTCGACGCTCCAGCTAGTGGTGCGTCAAGAAGGTGGAAGCAAAGAAGAAGCCCCTGAACGCTAAATTAAAATTTATGTGTTTGTGTGCATTTCAGCCGATCAGCAGGAATCGTTGAATGGATTTTAGCTCTTCCGTCTCCCTCTCCTCTATGACTTGTCGGTTTCCTTCGTTTATAGGTTGTTTTCCATTGCCTTTTTCTTAATCGTGTCTAAACTTTTCGTCACAGATGTCATATTAGGCTGGCTAAATGGTGTCACGCTTGTCACAGGGACTAGAGCCTCCCTCCCCCAAAAAACAAACCGATACATTCCCACCTAGGGGCCGTACCATCTTGCGCATTTGCCTTGCTCACGCAGTAATTGGACGCCCCGAAAGTTGCTGGTCGATACGCTGCGGGTCCGAAACGGGCCGACCAGAAACCCCAGAAAAAGAAACCCAAAAATGTTTGTCCTTCCGTTGCCCACAACCGGCCGCGTTTCGTTTCGCTTGATCGCCATTCTCTCTCTCCCTCTCTCTTTTTTGCTCCGTCTCGATCTCGTCTTTACCATTTCCCGGAATCTTCCGAACCGCATTGGCCACGGGTTCCAAGGAGAATGGGTTTCTTTGGGATTCACTTTTCCCAATTGCAGGCCCCGGCGATTCCTGGTGCTGCTCAAAGGTGTTTGTTTTAAGGGCTACCGGAGACGAATCGATTCCGTGTGCTCTGTGTCCCTGAGCCAATTTGCCACGGCGTCTAAATATTTGGATATTTTCTTTCCCAAACCAACCGCTCGCTGTCAAACCGATCGAAGGACATCGAACGGAACCATTAGATGGCCGTTCGGCTTTTTTCTGTTGCTGCTGCTGCTGCTGCTGCTCCCGGAGGGCCTTGAGCTTCTCGCCGGGAATCCGTGACGGATAGTTTTTCCCAAAATAATGCCTTACGGCTGTGTGTTTGTGTACGGAAAACGAATTTCGGCCGACAATCGATTAACTGCAGTTGACTGACTTTGACAGCTTTTGCCTTGCTGCAATTGTTGCGAAATGGTTTACCCCCTAACCTTGACCAACGGCAAGCAGCGGGAGTTCCCGGGCGGTTGGCATTCTCATTCGTTTTCCTCTTCTTTTTTTTGCTTTTGAAGTTTGTGGTTGCCATTTATGTTTATTTGTTTTTGCTTTCGTCCATTTGAATCGGTGGATTTAAACACTCACAAAGGGACTAGGGACATGTGATTTGGCAATGAGCAAAAGGGAAATTAGCAAACACCCGGTTCGATGAAAAATGATCCCATCGCGCGAATGAAACGAACGGCAGAAGGATTCATTCCTTTCCCCTTGGGAGCACCATCGTCCAAGCAGTGGAAGGGTTTTCAGTGTCCGGAAGGTGTGCACTCCAGGGTGTGGTTTCTAGTTGGGGACAAGATTGTTCCCAGGAGACGAAAGTAAACATGCGCTTTTAAAGTGCATTCAATTCCCTGTGTTCTTCCCATGTGCTCAGGACTGACTCGCGCTAATGGGGAAAGGAAATTTACACTTGCCTGTTAATTTTTCCTTGACAGCGTTTGTTTGACCACAACCGGCCGTCCTGGAAAACGCGCACCCGTGGGTGCGGCTAAACAAGCTCCCGGTGTGGCGATAATGTTCTTCACTTTCCTAATTATGTTTGTGGAGCCTTCTGTCTGTTCTTCCGCCATGACAAAAGAGCCATTTGTGGTGTCAATTAGCGCTAGTCCCGTAGGAGCAACCAAAAGGAGCTCCCACTCTACGCGTCGCTTCCATTGTGTGTCCTTAAAAGACGCAGCGCTTCCGCATGAAGTGGTGGCGCTTAACGATGTCGTGCGTGTGTGTGTGACTGATGCTTTTGTTAGACATTGGTTGTGTCAACAGGCCACAACAGCACGGTAGCTTCCCACCTCGGTGTAACGTGAGCAACCGATTTACCATTCTAAAGCCAGCAACATTCCCGCAGCACAATGGCCCCGCCAATGGGCATGGGAAAACAAACTCTCCGTTTCCAGCTCTGCTTCATCCCTACACACACGCACTCGCCTTTTTATCCCACACTCGAACGAAAAGCTCCGCTAATCGTCGGCTTATTTGGTACGCGGCGGCCACGATAAGGACCAGCACCAGCGCTTTAATGCTCAGATTTATTCCCAACCCCGTCACAATAAACTCAACTCTCGAGGGCTTCACACCATTTGTGTGTGTGTGTGTGTGTATGTGTGTGTCACACTTCATGTCAAAATATTTCGTCAGCTCCAAAACGCAGGCGGGCTGCGTGCGCGTTTAATCGTTCGGGCACGATCTCCCGATCAGCCCCAGCCACGACAGCCCCGCCAGTTTATCCGCCTGCTGAGGTAGCGCTCCGACACGATCCGGCAGCAATCGAAAACGTTTAAGCGTCAAGCGAACGCGTGTGCGACAAATTCCTTTGAGTTGAAAGCGGGCAGGACAGGCAATAAAACGCCCCCCCCCCCCCTTCATCCCTGTGTCTCGCTCGGACCGCGCACAAACGCGAGCACAAGCGCGAGTCACACCGTGTGCGACTGCGGGATGATAAATGGTCGGCCCGGTTACCTTCTAAAGAGCGGCCCATTTGTCAGCCCACGGGCAAGGGAAGAGAAAGAAAGAGAGATAGAGGGAGAGAGGGAGATTGTAGAGAAACGCACAAATGTCGTCTCATCCCACGAATCGGTACAAGAAGTGGCTTGATCGCGGGGGCACTCTTCTGTGCCTGTTTGTTCCATTCTTTATTTTCAAAATATCCTTTACCGCGCGCCATAAAAGACGCTCGTCGACGCGGGGTGGGGCAACAAAAAGGTGAAAAGGCGAAGAATTAAAAAGAGATAAGTATTAAATTACATCGCATTAATATTGCTCACTTATTTTGTCATTTCAAGTTCAGCCGGCACCGAGACCCGTCACGACGAGGACGACGAAAAGGGTAAAAGGGACTGTCGGTTTGCTGCTGGTTGCTGGCTGTACCGCTCAGCATCGTGTAATGTACGGTGTCATCGGTACATTTTGGGGTCGCACATTAACTGCACACACGGGGTTCGGTGGGTCTTGCCTTGCCGGTGCGGTGCATCGCTCTTTAGGACATTATACACCCGACACGAGCCTGGCAACCTGCGTCGTGTGTGCGCCCGTGTACCCTTTTTGTTTCGATGTGCATATATTACGGTCCCATAGAGGCAGGGGGAGCGATAGCGATCGAAAACAGGAAGGAACGGGAGAATGCAAAACGAACAAATCCTCTACCCAACAAACACACATTCGGTACCATTTAGTGGTGCGTTTTGCTGTGCCCGCACACGGTTGATTAATGGTGCAGATGGTGTTTTCGCTTTCCCCGGCTTTCTGGCTGCGGTGACATTCGCTCCCAAACCACCAGCGAGACAAGTGGCAAGATTGAAAAATTATGATTAAAATGTAATCTTATATAATACACCATCGGGCTGAGCTACTTGGGTGCCGGTGTTGGGGGAGTTAATCATCTGCGGATGCCGTTTCGCTAACGGGGTAAACGAAAGATTACAATCGGGCAGGAAGAGACGAACCTCGACCGGTGGGAGGACTCTAGTGGGAATAGGGAAGCATCCAAGGCATGGATCGAATTACAATCGAAAGGAACGGCAACCGGATGATGACGCTGATGATGAGGCCGATGAGGCTAAACGATGATCGGTGGACTGATCTGGGGCCTCGTACCCGAGGACCTCCCGTGTTGTCCGGGCGCCCCCGGAGAGTGCCTTTTGTTGTGCGCCTTGCGCTTGAGGCAGGTTAGTAGTAGCTTCCCATTTCAGAATCCTTAGAAGTAGCGCTGGATGAGATGAGCGCGAGAGAGAGAGCGAGAGAGCGTTTGCGGTGTGGTCTGCCCAATCCGGGAGACAGGGGACGCCGTCCTCGAGTGGATCAGTATCCGGAGGATGTAATAGGATATTTGACCTCACCGAGGCGAGGATCGATATCGATACCGGATCGATGCCGATTTTCCGCTTCCCGGCTGGCTCGACATGTGCGTCCAACAGTGAGTGAGATCGAGGGGGAGAGGAACGCTTTTTGCGGCTATCAGAAAGGACCCACAACCGTGCAGAGCACGAGAGAGAGAGAAATAAAGACACAAGAAAGTCAAACCAGCGGAAAAGTTTGAGCCCGGTTCGACAGGTCGGCGAGGAATGCGACAAATTCCTGCGGTTTTTGGCGTTGGCCACATGGTTTCGGGCCTTGGTTTTTTTTCGGAACCGAAACCAAACCTTCCGGTGAACTGAGATGTTGATTGTAATGAATCCTTCCATTGGCGTGAGATAACCGAAACCCGAAAACACTCTAGCCAACCGAAAATCTCGGACCGGCCGCAGGGAAAGGTTAACGAACGACATGCGATCGTGCCTGGTTTAAGGTGATGTCTTGGTCATTGTTTGAAAACTTTGGGTTTCAGGCCCAACCGCTGTATCAATGTGTCAAAATCACTGTCACAACAATCGGAGCTCTCTGGTATGGTTAATTCTTGGAGTATTGCTGTACCTTTTAAGCAACTGCACACAATGTTTTACCTCATTTTTATCAGCACAACAAACCAGCAACATCGCTGAACGTACTCGGTGGCAAACTTTCGAAGACACAAAACACTACATTAAAGCTCATGAGCATCCGAGCTCTGGACAAGAATGCCCGTTTTGCGCGCTACTTCACTCTGCACAGCTCTACAGCCAGACAAGCTGACCCGCCGTACCATCCAGCACCAGGTTCAATTTAAGCCTTATTTATGAGACAACGAACGGCGTTGCGCACATCGGGCCCGATCGTTCGGGATAATCGGGTTTTACAACCGCGCGCGATTATGCTGCTACCTAATGCTGCCCAGTTGCTGACCGTTGGCAGGTTGTTAGCGTGAACTACTTGCCCGCTTGCGCATGTGAACCGTGCTGTGGGGCTTGTAAGTTTCCCGTTGCTTTGCAGCGAGCCACAAAACGGGGGGCCATAAAGTTTACCACTGCAGAAGCCGTTTGCTGAGCTCGCTGAGGACGCGTGTGTGTGTGTGTGTGTGTATGACGCGAGAACGTGAGCTTAATGTCACTGTCAATAAATGTGTTTAGGCGCTGCACAGAGTGAAAAGCTGCATGGCTGTGGACCGAACGAGCGATCCCAAAAGCAAAAAGGCATCCCGATCGCCCCCACATTCGCTATGCTGCTTATGCTAATTGGGTGGTGATTTAATCACGGCAGCGGGTAGTGGCCACGAAGCTCTTGCTTTCCTTGTTTCGGAGCTACGCCCGAGGCACCGGAACGGAACGATTGGCGAAAAATATTGGATACTTTTATGCTTTTCGGGTCGGGCGTATTACAGCCCGTGACGAAATGCTGGCAGCTCTTGATGGGAGGGGGTTTCACCCGGGGTCGGTCGGACTTTCTCACCCTCCGTACGATGCAGGGTGAACTTGCGGTGGTTCAAAACAGATCATAACTTATGCCTGCGATCGACCAGCTCTGCTTGGTGGTTGTCTGGACCGTCTCGCGCACGCTCCATCGATTCGCTGTGTTCCACATGTTGTTGGAGAGTTCAAGCTCACAGCCGTCACCCTTTCTAGCCGTCGGTTTTGCTAGATCCTCTTTAAGATTGTTCCAATGCTCCCAACACACACACACGAACAACACGTAACTACATGTTCGAGCGCCTTAATCGTACCGCGCAGCGATCGTTCATCTTCCTCACAAGGGCACGATCTGCGTCCATGACTTCCCACACACACACGGACGGACGGCACGCACTCGGCCTTTGGGGAAGGATTTTCCCACCGTCTTGCACACGGTTCGACATTTTCGCTCCAGTGCCACAGTGATTGCTTGCCACTGATACGGCTGTTGGGGTCGTTTTCTCCGCAGAACAACACATTGCGCGCCATTTTCATCCTGTGCCTTTTTCGTGCTTCGAGATGTAACTAACCCCCCCCCCCCCCCCAGCAAAGAGCGGCCCAACGATGAGTTGGCAGTTACGAGTCGAGTCGCTTGGGCCGGGAAACGCCAAAGCATGCAACAATTTGCTCTCGAAACGCAAACCATCCACGGGGGCTATTGTTTTTTCGTGGCTAAAAGTAAACACAAACCCACCGTTCGCATTCCCTCGATATACATTGGGCTCTAGATGCCATTTCGATAGGTTTACAGCACTGAAAGGCGGGCGGTTCGGTACGCCAACCTTCCTTCTCCTTGAGCCCGCAGGTTTTATCGCCCACCCACCATCTCAAGCTCATTTTGTGGCTGCCGCAGCTAAACTGGAAGCGCCGCAAAGGGCAATTGCAATCGCAAGCTACACTCGCAAACAATCGGAATCGCATTTCGAAAGCTTCCTCGCAAGGTAGGAAAGCAAATACAAATACAAAAATACGGGCTAGTCGACAATGATTATCAATTGATTGACTTTTAATCGCATTGCTTGAGCGACCGGGCACTAAATAATATTCAAACGCGTTGCCTCGAAACAAAACAAAAATAAAAACCGCTCGCAATATATGGCAATATAAGGCCCACGGTGCGTTTATCGTTTTATGAGACGTTTGTTTTCTCTTTATAACGACTGTGCGGTTTTTTTTTGTTTTTTTTTTTGGTATTTCTCAGTCACTTTTATTGTGCCATCATTATCGTTTAAGGGGCGTGTGTGCGTGTGTGTGTTTTTGTACGTCTTTCAGGCATGCCGTGGGCTGTGAGATGGGATGCAATTCATTGCGAGGAAGGTAGTTAAAAGGGAAAGAGTAGCTCGAAGTGCCCAAAATCAAGTTCAACAAAGTTGCTTTGTTTCCAAACGCTTCCCGCGCCCGATCGCGCAGCATTTATTTTCTGTTTGTCGGATCGCACTCGGTCGCTAATTAGCGCCTTGTAAATGCGTGTCTATGTGAGTGTGTGTGTGTGTGTGTGTGTGTCTTGCCACAGCGGCAATCAGATGCGACTGTTTCGGCCAGACCGGTACTCGACCGTCTGCTTCCATATACTCCCCAAAGGCAGCCACAGAAAGCGACGCTTCGAGCTTCACAAAAAGCTCCGTTTACAACCGTATTAACTAATTCCCTCCGCTTATAGCTTTACAGCTCTCGCCAAATACAAATACCAGCACACACACACACACACACACACACCCATACACACGTACAAACACCGGCAACTGTGGTGCGCAATTCGTAGCCATAAACATTCAGCCCATTAAGCAGGGTAACGAAAAATCGCTTCCAACCGTCGTCTTAGTAGCTTAACCGGACACCTTTTCGAAGCCCGGTGGGTCGGTGGGTGGGTTTGGATGGCGCGAAATCGTGCCAGAGAGGGGGGGGGGGAGGGGAGGAGCAAGAGAGAGAGCGTGTGTGCCATATAAATTCCATAATTGATTGAAATTGGTCGATTGGACGCGGTTCTATGCCGGGAAAGCCGCGCCTGCCGGTCCCCATCCGAGGCTTCTCGGACTCTTTATAAACCAAAACTCGAAACTCCGTAGATCGTAAATCGGGCTCGTAAAACTATTTTTCCACCATTGGGGTTTCGGGTGGTGCAATTTCTCCCCTCCACCGCCCAACCGGCCCCGATCGAACCGGCTTAATGATGATGGGCACATTAAAATCAGGTCAACAATTGCCAAAAAAAAAAAAAAACAGCGGCCCCATGGGTGGCCCCATAGCATAGCAAACCCCATGGCGGAACCAGGCCGATTGATGTCTAAGCCCGATCAGCATATATTGGTATGATTTACGATCCAGCATCCCCAGCGTCCCGGGACGGCGGCAGAGCAGACGCGCGCGCATAAATCCTTGCCCATTGTAATGAATCAGCCCATTGCCACGGCGCACAACTGTCACACACCTGCTGACGGTGCACGAGCTAAAAAAGACCACCCCCCGCGATCGCACGCACATCGTGGAAGCAAACAGTGTCGTCGGCTTGGTTTGCTTCGGTTCTGCGCCTCTGCCGGCCGATCTAATAGCGCTAATAAGTCGCAAAAAGTACCGCAAACCGGGTCATCTGGTCTGTAAAAGTGTGGGAGGGGGGGGAGGGGGCTTTTTCTCTGTACCTTCCACGGAGGGATGGATCGCTTGCGTCTGTGCCGGCGTAACGAATCGGTCGCGGCTCGCGAGCAAGTGTCAAAACTATCGCGACCGCGTGCGCGCGCGCGCTCCACAAAGACCGGTGCCGGAAAGTATCAACCAAACATGAAGCTGTGAAATGAATAAAATCCGTCAAAGGCCGACAACAGAACCACACAGAGCTGTATGAACCGGGCCCCGGCACAGATATGAAACAAAGTAACACCAAGAGCTGTAACCCATCACTTGGTGGGTAGAGGTGCACGCGATCGGTGCTAAATTCCCTATCTCGATGCCCGTTTTTTTCACTGTTGCACGCTTTTTCCCTCTCGCTCATGCTCTCTTAATTCAATTACACCCTTTCACCAAGAAGGGGATGCGAGGTAGCAACGGCGGAAAGGGCGAAGATCCCAGCGAGACAGTTTATTAGTACACAATGCACAAATATTTGACATCATCGTGCGGCTGTCAAAAGCGACAGTTAAATATTTACGTTCTGAACCAGATTTATATTGCACCTCCTCCTTCCTCCACCATCCCCACCAACACCCCCAACCAATGGGGTGGTTTATCTTCTCAAGTGCCACACAATCGTACCGTGCCGTTGATCGTTTGCTTACGATTACCCCGTTCTCTCTCTCTCTCTCTCTCTGTGCGTGTGTGAGTGTGTGCTCTTTCAGCTTTCCTGCTCGTTTTAATTACTCATGTCAAATACGGTGTCCGCTCTGGGGTGGATCAACAAATTGGTAACGAGATCCAAACACACTTCTGCCCTTGTTTGACAATCGGTTGTTAACAACATTCGCTACAAGTGTTTTGCGCCCTTCGCGCTGTGCCACTCACACACTCGCCTTCCCGCTGTCCGCCTGTGCATGGGGAAATGTAACGCCATCCGGACCGTGTCCAGCATGCTCCTCACTCTCTCTCTCTCTCTCGTCTTTCTCCAAAGCCCCCCTTGTATGCGCCCTCTTTAAAAGCATAAAACAAGCAACAGAGCACGGGAACATTCTAAGCTTGTGGCCGTTTGGTGGAACGCGACTCGAAGGTGGTGTTTATGGTAATTTCAGTGTTTCGTTCTGTCCGAGAACCTCACCCCCTCCCCCCCTCTCCCCATCACTCAAACCACTTCCATTTGCAGTTCAATGCAACCTCTTCGCGTCGGTTTATGGATTTGTTTTCCCTCGGCACACAACCAAGCCGGCCCTCGGGCTTAAAAGCTTTTCTTCTTCCCTCCTGCTTGCTCTTCTCGTCCACCTGTACCCCCGGACCGAACGGGAAAAGCTCCCTGAAAGGAATGGTAAACACTAGGTAGGTTGAAAAACTGAAAAACAAAACGCCAAGAAGCGATTATTTAATTTTTAATGTGATCAAACAGTTTCAACTCTCACGTGTGCTTTCTCTGCCACATTTTGCTGCGCAGCACATCGCAGCTAGAGCAATGTGTGCTTGTGTGTGAGTTATTCGTTTACCAACGACCCCTCTGAAGATGCCCTTTTGCGGGCGGGTGTGAAAACAAAAGCGACCCCAAAAACAATCCCCCTCCCCGCGGTGAGGTCTCTCCGATCTGCAATCGATCGAGCCGGAATCGGGAGGAGGAGGTGGGTGGTTGTTGTTTCTACGGAAGGTGGACGAGTTTGCTCAACAGCTTAAGAGCTCGAGATTTACTCAAACAGACGTCCACCGACATTCCACCGACGGGGAGTTTTCATTGATCCTCGTCCCCCAGGCTCTGTGAGGTGTGATTTTCGATATCACTTCAGCAGCAAACGGTTCCAGTGTTTGCACACGCTTCGATCATAAATGGTTCCCTTTGAAGGGGCGGGACGTTGGCGAGGGGGTGGTAAAATGAACACAAAATCTCTTGGGTAAACGCGGGACGGAGTTGTTGGAGCACCAAGAGCACTTTAATTGAATTTTAATCATTTATTTACATTACTCTGAACGTTATGCGCGCTGGATGCGAGATGGGATTCGCAAAGCGTTTAAGGCGCAGGCGCAACCGAGCGGACGGCTGCAGCACGAGGGAGGGGGGGCTACGTTCGAGAATAAACAATCAAATCGGTTGTCGTCGTCTTGAGAAGAGCCAGATTGTGACATCCCTTCAATAGCGATCGTGGGATCGCAGATGACTTGGACGTCGCGCAGCCGGGATCGTTTGCGACGACAGAAAATGAAACTAACTGCACGATGAAGCAATTTCTCGTCTATTCCCACTATTCAAACAATTCCTCGCCATTCCTGGAACGCGTCTTAGAAAGCGCTCTCTATTTGTTGATAAAAGCCAGATGCCACGCTTGGAGTCCCTGCAAAGACTTGCTGGTATTCTAAGACGCAAAACGACCCTCCTCGGCTCTCGCTGACTACATCCGCTTCAAATCACTGCAAACCACCGCGTTCAATGCACGAGTCTTCCGGGTGGGTCGTAAATTTTGAACGCACCACACCGGTGACACATATCACAATCGGCGGAACGTAATCGGCTCGTTTTCTGCGATCGATCGTAAAGTTGCCCTTAATCCAGCGCTGATACGCAAGTCCGGCGATAAGATTAGACCTAACGGGCACGCGAGAGGGAGCAAAAACCCCCCTGACACACATACAAACTCAGGCTCCCCGATAAAGGTAATTCCCCAAAACATTGCATTTCGTCGTAGCTTGAAATAACGCTTGTAATGACATTTAGCTTTTCGGTGGCTGCTTCTGGAATGTGGGAAAGGGGTGGCTTTCCGGGGATCAAACACACACGTCAAGGCTGTGCGAAGAGCACACGCGCGCGCGTGTTTGTGTGTGTAGGGAAAAAAGAAATTGAGGTCGAGCATGTAGCATTTATCAAACAAAACGTTGCATTTTACGCCCGATCGAACGATAACAGTGTGTACGCTTGTACGTTTGTTTGTTGCCTTTTTTCTCTTGTCCCGCCGACGCCCTGACATGGTGTTGATACTGCTAAAAACTGCTGGTGTGAAAGGCCACACGGTGTGCGGTTCCCGTCGGTACTGGCCTTCGCCTTCCAGGACCTTGCCTTGTAAAACGATAAATACGGAAGTTTATGGGGCTGGATGGAAGCGGTCCCGCTTTTACGACTCGGGACGACCCGTCGTAACCGAGCTGGTGGCCCTGAGATGGTGTAATGAGCTGCCGGGACGCGTGCGACCTTCCCATCCGAACCAGTACCCAATGCTCTGCCAGCTCATTAACGAAAGAGTCCTTCGAGAAGGTTGTAAAGAAGACAGAGACTTTTTGGGAAGTTCGTCGTCTGCTTTCTCCACCGTCAGCGTCCTGCTGTCACTCACCTGCGTCATAACACGGTCCGCTCCCGTACCCTCCTCGTCCTTGAAGATGATGTCCTTGTTGTAGTTCGTCTCGAGGCTGCGGAACTTGCTGTCGTTGCGCGAGATCGGACCCTCCTGCATGCCGGACGCGGACAGCGAGTTTTCGCTCACGTTCGGCACGTGCTGCTTGAACACGAGCGGCAGCAGCTTGCGGGTCCGCCGGGGACCGCCAATGCCGCGGCCCGGCCCACAGCCGGCCGTCAGCTGCACCAGTGCCAACAGCGCCACCATCAGCCACACCATCGTCCTGCTTCGCTGTGGTCCACACACCCTTCGACACCGGCTGGTCGGTCCGGCGCGACTGTGGCCCACCGAACCCTCCTCTAAGGGGCTGACACTCATCTCCTCCTCCACCGTCATCATCTCGTACGGTCCAGGCGGGCTGGCAGGCAAGCGGGCTGTTGATTGCATTGCCGGGCTGGCCGGGTCGGGTGTCGCACAGGGCACGACGACAACGCGAGCGACCGGCGTCTGTCTCCAGCGGCCCATGCGGGTGTCACTGCACAGATTGCACGATCGTGACGCAGAAGGCAGCGACCTCGCTGCACTCTTCCGGTGCATCCAGCTATCGGTGGCCGACGGACGGTCGGCACTCGAGGCTGAGGACGCCACTTAACCTTCCCCACACACACAAACACACACACACAAACAACGCACGATCACACACTCAGGCACTGCGGTCACACTTTCTGGTTTTGCCACGGCACACCTTCTCGCCTTCAACTGCACTTGTCTCGCCGGGGCCAACACACCCTGCACTTATTGGGTTGTAATAATTATTTATGCTCTTTGCTTTTCACTTGCCAACTTTACACACACATATGTATACACAGGCACACACGCACGATCATAGACACAGACACGCGGGGTTATGCAAATGAGGATGCACTACTGGAGGCAACAACTCTCGGCCGCACTGCTGATCGATTCCGGCGTGACATTGGACGATGGCGCGGCTTCGTTCACTGAGATTCAAATTTACTGTGGCACGTGTTTTCTCGGTTGGGGTTGGAATTGAAAACTACACCGTGGGTCTAATACACACCGATACACTTTCTAATCATCACGCGGCACGTCCAACGGGGCGAAAAGAAGGCGAGTTTTCCCAGGCGAAAACAAAAAACAAAATTCTCAATTCCCCTTCTTTTTGGCTTCACTTCTTCCTTAAAGTTATGCAAAACTTTTCTTTCCGGCTTTTCCACTCCACTGTGCACAAACTGACGCCTTCAGTGCCGTCAGGCGACGATATCAGCGATTGGTGTATGGGGGGTTTAGGTCCGCAAACGGTCCGCCGAAGCGATGGTAATTCGACTAGCACTAAATTAGAACTAAGTAGACTGACGGTTGAAAATTTTTGAAGCTCGCCTTACCTCACGCCCGAGCACCGTCGGTGACAGCCTTCGCCATCACGAGAGAGAGAGAAAGAGAGCGCGCAGCAAGAAACGGGCCGAATCGAGCGAGCGAGCGAGATCAAGCAAGCACGAGCGATAAGCGAACGAACGAACGAGCGAGAGCTGCGTGCAGCGAGAGCGAGATGATCCTCGCAACGCACCACCCCACCGACAACACTGGACGGCTGTGTGAACGTGTAGCTGTGTGTGCGTGTGTCGGGGGTGAATAAAAGGAAAAGAAAAGTCTCATCCCTTCCCTGGCGGCGTTTGGCTTTTGGGTCGCTGTTCGCACCAACCTGGAAAGCTTGCCTGGCGGGAGCGGGACAGCACGCGGCCCGCTAAACCAATGGAAACTGCTCGAGTACGTGCAGCGAAAGTAGCGATTTCGGATGTGCTGCTGCTGCTGCTGCTCGAGTCGAGCACAGGGCGAAGGGAAAGCTTTTCTGCTGTGCTCTTTCTCCGCACTGCAAGGATGCCGGCAAGGTGATGGTCGGCGCGAGGACGACCGCTTGCAGATGAAGCGAGACGGCTAGCCGTTGCAAACTTACCCTTAAGCTACCGCCGTGTAAGCAAAGGGATGCAATGTGTGTGTGTGGATGCTTTTTTTGTTTTAATTTTCCCGTTTATCCATTTACCGCCAGCACACACACTCGCAATCTCATTCAAATGGCAGTGTGATGAGTGTGTGTGTGTACGTGCATCGAGGGAAGCTTTCGAAAAGCTTATATGCCCATTACACCCTATACACTGTCAATCGAGATTATGCTGTGGATGCTGTGCTGCGATGCGCCCGATTCGGCCCGACTAAATGTATTGAACGAGCAGCAAATTCCTCCATTGCATCAGGCACAGGACCCTCGGGGTCCGGTCGGCAGGCATTTGCGGCGGATTGCGGATGTGTATCAGCAGTTTCTTGTTGAATGAACAGCGACCGGATGGACCGATCGAAACGGTACAAAGAATTATGCTTCACCAGCACATAATCACCGACCGGGGCATTGCAGGGCTGTGTGAGCGGGTGGATAGCGCTTGTCCACTCTCGGAATGGGTGAGAGCGAAATGGTAGGTTTCTTCGTAGTCCCAACAGCACGGACCCATCCACCGAACGGAACGGTAATCTCCAGGTGCCCGGCTAGTGGGGGGGGGGGGGGGGGGGGGGTATGTCAGTGCGCAATTGAATTACGCACGATACATTTATCAGCATTACGTTTGATTTGGTTTGCAATGTTGTTACTTACCCGAACCGGTTCACCAATTAGCTGCCTGCCGTCATCGTTTCTTTCACAGCAATTGAAGAATGGATTGGATGCGCTTTTGGGATTCATTACAGACAGTTCCAAATTACATTATTTATTTCGTGTTTAAAGCAAAGGTAAAAGAACATTTTTTAAATAATTTTACATTCGAAACTTTCGATTTAAGTAAGAACAAGAGTTTGATTATGAATATATGCAATTTGACGAACATTTGTTGCGCTACTTTTTTGAGTTTGATTTAAACAGTGAGTATGAGAGTATGTACACATTTTAACGTGCTTTTCACTACATCGAAATGGTGTGCAAAGCTCTTATCAATCCTGCTACGGAATAGTTTACGAACAAATCGCACAACACATCCCCCTCGAGCTGAATCTTTCAGAAGCCGGCCAAACAAGCAAAGGAAGAAACGGACCGTATGTTGAGAAAACGGGCGCTCCGAACTATAAAAAAAAAACCATTCCAACCATACACTCTACAGTGGGGAGCTAGAGCACGGGGAATCCACAGCACCAGATCGCAAGGTGTTTGAAAGAGCAGACACTAGCGGCGAAGCGCGTGATCGCGCGCAGGAAACGGCCCCAAGGCAACCCCAAGACACGGCGGCCGAGCACGGTCACCATCGCAAGAACGACGCGCTCGATGAAGAAGAAACGAAACACGTCTCAAATCCCGCCCTTTCCGAAAGCGATCAGTTATACGCGCGTCCCGAAAACGAAAAGCTCCGCAGCCCGACTACAACAGCTTGTCATCTCGCTCGCGATCGCACGAATTTCGGGCTTTGCCCAAGGTTTGGCAGTGTGTGCGTGTGCGCATTTTGGTTTCCCGTTCCGTCTCTGTTTTCTGCCGGCCGTTTTGTCGAGAAACGGCCGGCATCATGAGAATTGCGCTGCGAAGGCATTTTGGCCCGAAATTGGCGCTGCACTGGGCGGAATGTGGCAGTGGAAAAAAGACAGCAACAAAAAAAGGGCAAAGATTATGATGGGCCCATCGTGGTGATAATGATGATGGCAAGATGAAGGGCAGCGAACACGGCCATGATGATCGTTGCGATGATCCGGGGGGGTTTGTGGAAAAACGTGTGCCTCGTTCGGCGCTTGGAGATTTAGCGCACACATATCAATGGCTTCCCTTCTTGCTAACGGATAATAATATCAAACGGGGAAAGCGAGTAAGTGGACCGATTTAAAAGGTTCCGTGAAAAAAGTGAAGGTGCTCCGAACGGTGAGCGATAAATTGGGTATGAGGCAAGCTCAAATAATTAAGAAAGTTGCGTAGGTAGGAAGCAACGTTCCTATTTATTAGCGTGGCTTTGAGGTATCAAATGCACATGTTTAGAGTGATTCTATTTGGGAGCATTAAATGTAACAGTAATGCGCTGATCATCTAGCTGAAACCCCCTCATTATCATAGAAGAGTGTTTTGTTTGCGTCCCGTCCTACTTACTAAACATCAACAAAGGGTCCAAACAAATTATAATCAAACAGTGATGATGATGCATTCTTGAATTTTAATTTCAAATTGCGGCGATCCCAACCGGGCACCGACGATATTAGATGGGACAGCTGGGCTTTGCAGTCTGGTTCATATGCACTCGACGCGCAATAAACAACGGCACAGTTGATTCAGCAAGCAGTTTAGATACGGCGTAAAGAGAGAAATAAACAAACCTGGAAAGCAAAATAGAGCGTCGACCACTCGTCCGGTAAGACGATCGATCCCTTTCGATACGGTAGAATCTATTGCGAGCGGGTAAACACACTAGCGACGCCTTCTTCATCGTACCAGTTCTTTGAACGGCGTCTGGATGTAGGTAGAAAGCCGTGGGATTTGCTGCTACTGTAAGTTTGCGATAAGTTGAGAGACAGGCACATGAAAATGAGGGAGATCATTCAGGCAATGCAAAGATTAAGTTTTGAAGATTTTTGAATCCTGATTGCAAGTAGCAACATTGTAAAAATAGTTCCAAAAGGCAACAATGTTACATAATGTTTATGCTCTTTGGAAGATGGCAAACAATCGCTGTTCAAATACTCTGAACACTTATGGTAGCAATAACTATAAACTGCTTCGATGCCATAAAGCAGTAAATACTACCTAATATTTAATACTAATAAATACTAAAAGGTTTAATTTAATATCAAATAAACCATCGAGCACCTTTTTTCTCGGAAGGTTCGCAACGCCATCTAGTATCAATAGTTCGTAAAAGGTGTCATTAGTGTCACACACACACACACACACAAACATATCTTTCCAGCTTGCCGTCACGTTTTCAACTGTCCGATGATCCATCGCTTAACCGGTAACTTGCCGTTTAGTCACAGGGACAGCCGAGAGAATGAGAGAGAAAGAGAGAGAGATAGAGCGAGAGAGAGAGAGAGAGAGAGAAAGAGAGAGAGAGAGAGAGAGAGAGAGAGAGAAAAGGGAGAAGAGAGTTTTCGCGAAGGTGATAGATGACTTGCCGCGGGTGACCGACGACCGATTGATAAGTTCTACAATTGCCCGCAATGTCGCACGTCCGGGGTGTGTCAGATTATACAATCTCGCGAAACGGTAAGTCAAGCCCCACTCCGCATACCGCCCCTGTACGTGCAGGAATTATGTCAGTGCAGCAGAATGCCATACCATTACACACCCGAGAAATGTCACCGAACTGAGCTGAAGTGCACATTGCACAAAACCGTTGCATCGCGAACATCTCACCGAACATTCATCGCGCGTAGCTCGTTTCCGGGAACGGGGAGCGCAGATAAGCGGACGGCGAATGAGTCGCACCAAACTGTGCGAATCTTGATGGCGACCTATAGCTGATCCGAGTTCAATGGATCCGGCAGTATGAGGCCCGGCATGGTTGCACGTTCCAATAGCGCTGCCTGAAGCTGGAAGGTGAACGAGCTCACTCCCATCGAGCTCACCCGTCATCGGCTGACGTCATACGCGCGTCGCGATAACAGCAAACCTCTCCCCCCGGGGCAGGTGTTGCTTGTTCCGGGGCGCGCGCTTGCTTACGACAATCACCCTCCGGCTTACCGGTAACATGGAACCCCACCACAAACACGGCCCAATGTGCTACTTTTCACGCCTAACATTTCCAGCTAAATTGAACAAGAGCCTTGTTTTGGTGTACCACTTTGCCAATTAGATGCTGCCGAGCGGAAATAAGAGTAACGAGGGCACAAATACTGTGCAAACACTGAGGTACGGTGCACGTTGCAAGCTGCATGCCCACCCCACGATCATCGCCTTCCACCCAAACCCAAAGCCGATCGCTTGCGAAGGTATCACATTTCGCTGCCCATTCACAGAGCGACTAATTTGCTCGCCGTTAAATGATCCTAATAAATTATTGTCCCTTCCTTCGGACTACTTCTTCGGTGTCGCTATCCCTGGAAGAGGAGGAGGAGCGGATTGGTGTGTGTGTGTGGTGGGTGAGCTGGCAAAAAAGCACACCCCGAGGGACCCCTTTTTCAAGCCCGCTCGGCCACGCTACAAAACTAATGGCCACGTTGGTGCCCAGGCCCCGATGCTGGCGTGTGTGTCACTCGATACGAATTATATTCAAATTAGCGAAATCATAAAAATTAATCAAATCAAGATAAAGCTGCCCGCAGGCAGCCCCGCGAAGGCATGCAATCGGCATGCACGGTTAATCTGCCGGCTTTATCATCCTCGTCGTCCGTCGGACCGACCGTCCGCGGGGACACGGTGCTGCATGCTCCGTGGAAGGAATGGAAGATAAACTTCATTCCGTGCGGTTCCGTGCTTCGCGTTCGTCGCCATCATTATGACACTTTTGCACGCAGCTCCCTGCACGTTGGCGGCCTCCCGTTTCGAGGGAAATCTATTCCGCTGACTAGCGAACATTACGCCCGCTTGGGTGTCGTTGGATGTCGCGCAAAATCACGGCAGCAGCAGCAGCATCCGGCGATGCAGAATGGTCAACAAATTTGCACATTATTATAGAAAGAGCCCATCAGGCAAAGCCTAACCTTCGACCAAAGAAAGATTCGATTCCGACTCTTCCGATTGTGTGCGAAATTTGGATTCAAAATAAAAAAACGGCTTCCAACCGCCACAGCCACGGGCATAAAAATAAAACAAATCACCCCGCAAAGAGCAGCGCTTGGGTCGTCACACCAGCAGCACAACAAGTCCCGAGTGTGATCGCAAAAGATCGCAACCGCTGCAGTTGACGGTGGAAGACGGTGAACAACGACCAGGAGGTGGATGGCTGAAGGTTCGCCGATGGGCCATAAAAACTCACCTTGCCTTGTGGTGGAAGATGTTTTACGGGCCCCTCTTTTGTTGTGTGGCTTCCCGTTTCTGGCGGTGGGCAGTTGGTGCAGATTTGCGAAGGCAGATAATTTAGTACTCGCGAGCGTCACGGCGTTAATCGAGTTGGGTGAATTTTGGCGCGTTGAGTCGAATCCTTGCTTCTCCTGGATTGCCCTCACCGCGGGGCTGCATTAATCATGTCTCGGGAGGGCCTGCGGAAGAGAGTCCAAGTTTGGTGGAAACAGTTCAGAGTGTGTGTACATTTGGGAAGTTTTCATTTACGTTGTTTATGAGCGAAATGTTTTAATGGGATGCAATCATTTCGTACATTGAATGCTGATGACCAGGATAAGGAACTCTTGAACTAAACTGTCTCTGAACTGAATGTGAGTAATATCCAAATGTTACCTCCAAACAAACTAAAACAAATCGCCACAACATGAGTTTTATTATGCAAAACATGACATTTACAGCATGCACTAACAACGCCAACTCTAATTCCACCAAATGTATAGCAATCTTCATGGTGAACCCTTCGCACCAGAGCCCATCCTCAAATGACCTCCTGTAAATCTTGCTTAACCTTTCCCATAATGTGCTCAGGCTTTGGTCGGCGGCCAGTGTGCAAGGGCGAGATGTCCTTACGACCTCTTCTGGGAAGCCATTATCCTTCAGTAACATTAGCAGCTAACAATGACGCAGCTAACAACTGCCCGAGCAGCAGCAACAACAGAGCAACAACAGAGCAACGTTTGCCAACACAGCCGGCTACCGGTTGTGAGGCTGGATGGCATAATGTCTTTACGGCACGGCTGCACCTCTCAAGGATGCCGCATCCCGATGCCTGTGCCTGTGAACGCAAGGGGAAACGGCCCACCGGGAGCCCACCTTCCGTTTATGGTGGTTCCCGAGCCCGACAGTAGCCCCGAGGTGCCCGACAAGGTCATTGTCAGCGTTAAAAAGCCAACGATTGTTCTGCCTTCTGCGTCGCTGCTGGCTGCGATTCGTTCACGCGCACTAATCTCCACCGACTCCGGGGCCGGTTCACGGAACTGCTGGACTACCGCGTGACTACCGACTACCGGAGCCCAAGGAAGAGACAGAGAGAGTGAGAGTGGAGCAGACGAAGAGCAATACATTGGATCTTCGAGACGAAGAGCAATACATCGAATGTATCGTATCGTTTGTAGGCCTCTGCAAGCGCTGTAACGCGCACCAAGAACGCCGGTCAAGAGCTAATTCTACCGAAAGCAGCTTAACATCCACGGTACACGGTAGCACCGGTGAACAATGTTTTGGTGGGCTGGTGTTTTGAGTGTCGTGCCTTCAACCTGTCGTGTTTTTGTTATCGTTTCCAGGTCTGTTTACGCCTGCGGTTCCCGAGAACGCCGAGAAAGGTCACCGGCTGTCCGACAGTCCCGGCTGCTCGTAACTTCTCACATTACGTCGGGTTGGTTGGTTGGTGGATGCCAAAGCTCGATCCAACTCGACACGGTTCTGTGCAGTTTGTGTGCGTTAATCGTTGCACTGTCGGATGACAAGTGCATCCGGCTGAACAGAGATGATGTGCTTGTGGTGTGACGCACTGTGGATACGGACAGGCGATTTGTCGGAGTAGCTATAACCAAAGGAAAGACAACGCAAACCTCAACCAGGAATTCCACAAACTGTTTTTGTTTGATGCAAAACATTGCTAAATAGCCCAAGACGTATGGGATAGCATTGACCTCAAATTCTCATTCAACGTTTTAACCACTCTTCTCCATCGATTTGTCCACTCTGTCCAACAAATTCTCCCTACGTCCCAGACGGGTTTTTAGCATTCCCAAGACATACAGACTGACCATGCCGTCTGCATCTGCTGGTCTAGACTCACGCTCCCCAAGACCCAAGGAGCTCCCGGTGAGACTCCCAGAAGAGGGCCAAGATGACAAGATGAAATGATAAAACATAAAATGTTCAAGCACATTGCCGCATTAATCTTCGTCGCCGGTCCATCCATTGCCTATTAATTTATCGTCAACGATTTGCATATTGGCATGTTTGCCCATACACAGCTGCTACCATGTCCCCAAGCCCTTGCGAGGGGGGACCTGCGACGGGGAATAGTGTCACCACACCATCGCATTACATCGCAACCGGAACGGAATACCGGAACGCTTTCGTCTTGAATTTCCTTTTCGTTGCCGTCACTAACGTGGCCCCCAGCGCCTGCAGGCCCGAGGCACCCATCGGGCGGTGTTTGAGGAGTTTTGCTTTTTGTCTTTCTCTGCTTTTCTTTCCCATGGGGCGCGTACGAGCCGGAGTGTTATTGAACATTTCCATAAACAAACAAGCGCCACTTAGCGAGTGTCAGAAGAAGTTTGCGGTTTGATAGTACACCATTACACGGTGGTAATTGTTGTTTTTATGGGGTTGCACTCGCGTTCGCACCGTACCGTACCGTACGATTGGAATGATCGGAACAAAATCGGAATGGCACCATGGTGCAGACCAAGGTGCGTGATCTAGCCCGAGGACGGTGGGTTTATTTATTAATGAAACATCTACGAGTGGCTTCATCGCGTCGAGTGGTTGGCTTCTTTCGGGTAAGCCACGGCACGGTAACATTGTTTCACTGCGGCAATGTTCATGCTCGCCCCCAAACTGGTGGTCCCTCTCTCGACGGTCAGGTCCACTCCTGCTGCTGAAGAAGCTGCTCCTCGACACACCTGCACAGCATCTGCTGCACACTGAGCCGTACCAAAGGTGCAACAAGTGGTCCTCGTGGTGTGTCGCATCTGCATCAGGGCCTGTGGTAAGGTAGCTTGAACCGCGGTGTAGTGGCGCCTCTATTTGCTTAACATCGGAGCCCGTGTGGACAAGTTGTTTTACATTTACAGTGAACTCCTCGAAACGGACCATCGGAATCCCACACAGGACGCCGTAGCCTATCCGCTGTTAGTCATCTCACTCTCCCGATGCCTTACCCTTTCTTTCCAACAGTCACACACACGCACACACTCGTACTGGGAGATGAAATATGTAAGGAGGTATCTAATTTATTACACTATTAAATTAATTGGAATTATATCAACTGTTTCTGATCGCAAGTGCCTACCAATTTTTATTATTTCCTCCTTGTGCCTCGTGGAAGATCCCACGTACCACCGTGCGCACACCGAACGCGTCCGCTTCACACGTCGGCATTTGTCGTGGGCTATTTTATCTTTCACCCTCCAAAACGGAACCGCAGCTCCGCTCGAGAGATCGGTTGTGGATCGGTTCGGACAATCTTTCAAACTGCCCCCGGGTTGGCTGGCGTAGGCCGCGCCTCGGGTAAACGAGTTGCAGAGGCAATCCTCACCAAAGATACAAGCCAAAGGAGCGGATCAGAGAGAGGGAGAGAGAGGGCACACCCAAAACCAGTCAAACGTATAAACACACAAACACGATTTGTTAATCAATCTTATCTTAATGTGTTCGCTATATAGCCTTTTTTCCACTTGCCAGTCCGTTCGGGGTTTGCTGAGCTGCAGCGAGCGAGGTTACATGCAGCGGCCTGGGCGGGTTGCTCGAAAGGTCGAGCTTTCGAGTATCAAGTCCCTCCGGTTCGTGTTTTGCCATCTTCTTAAGAAGCATCCGATGCGTGTGTGTGTGCCATGTATGTGCCTTTTGGTTATTTATTTAGATTCTTCTGGTTTGCCACTTATGCCGCCTTCACTCGCGTCACATTCCTGCCCGTTGGGGACATGGTTCAAGACGGCTCCCGTAGGATTATTCGCGATCACACTGCTTCGGGGTGATGTAACGAGGAACACTCATCGGCATACCGATCAGTGAGTCTGGCACATTTTGGCACAAAATAGCGATACAATTATCTCGCATTTACGATACCGTCCGATAAGCTCTTCCCCTGTGTAGGATGCGGAGGTGAACGTTCCTCTTTTTCTTAAATGACTTCCATCTGCTTGCTGCTGCTCCGGTGTGAGTGGCTTCTCGGAATCCGGAATCTTGTCGAGTGCGGGCTTAGAGGGCGGATTCCTAGAGAGGATGATTCCCACTTATGTTTTCACCCATCACTCATCCACGCATCATGTCCCGATCGAACTCGTCGATCCTTGCAGCGGCGTTGGAGTGGAACCTGTGGCCGTGGTGATTTATTATTAATTCCCAGTCCGGTGTTTGACTTGATCTTCTCTGCATCCCACTGCACTGCAGGCGTCTTCGTTTCGATCACTTCGTTTTTCCCTTCACCCCTTGTACGCCCTCCCCGGCATCAAAAAACCAAAAACCCTCCGTTCGAGGTCAGCATCTTGAAGCATTTTGTTTTGAGCTTCTCTCTCTCCCTCTCTCTCTCCGCCAAATCGGGGTAATCGGCTCGTACCGGCTCTGGGCAGGTAATCCACCCAGAAGCCCACTGAAGTTGGTTAATATTCGGTAGTCAACCAACTGTCAGATTCGAACAAAAGCGCAACCAGACGAAGAATAACGTGTGCGAACGTGTGGTCGGGCATAATACCCAATGTGCGCGTTCGTGGCGTTCGGGGTGTAATGTGCCTACGCAAATGTGCCTTTTCGACTGCCATCAGAACGGTCAGAGGACGTGGGCCGTGCAGCACGATGCCTTCGGACCATGCCGTGTTTGGACCTGCCACTCGTTTGCCAAAACGAGGCGAAGGCAAAAAAAAAAACAACGCGAATCCGCGGATATAATTCGCCCAGTCGTGGCGTTCCAATGGAGCGTGCGCGCGCACGACCCGAGCGCTTGAGCGTCGACCCTGCCAGCAGGGGGCGAAGGAGGTTTGGATTTATTTTTTACGACGCTGGTTGGTTGGTCTTTACACAAATTAGTCATCATCACATTACGACAAATATTTATTGCCCGGCGCATGGGATCGTTGCCTCCCGGTTGGATCTCGCGACTGCGAGGATCGCGTCCCAAAATGCAAACCCATCCCAGCCTCGGAATGCTTAGGAGCGGTCGGAAATGACGTGATAATTTCCTATCCTAGTCTGATGATGGTGGTTGGTGGTGGGAGTGACTGGCGCACGGGTGAGTCGATGAGCTTCGACGCCTTGGTGGAATTTTATGATCGACTGCACGTTTAAGGGTGCACATCGTGGACATCGATGCGCTTGCCTGGCATTTCCAGTGGAACATTCCGGCATTGGTGGTGAGTCGAAGCTGCGCCGGCGTTTACAGAACTGCGGACCACAAGTGCCCTCGACGTGCTTGCGATTGGGTTGAAGAATCGGCACTGTTTGGATAAACGTGGAGCTCGATGTCATGCGTGGTAATTACAAGAGAACAGATAACTTGAAGCTGCTGGTGCATCGTTTTTTAAGTCGATGTCATGGCTAACTACATTTCCTCATATCAATCATCAATTGTAGGAATATTGCACTTGTTGGATACTGTTCGAAGGTGTGTTTATGGTAGGAAAAGCAATCTAAAAATCTCATTTTTTGATTAACCACTAGCATTCTGAGAAATATCTTCAGAATTCCAACTCCGAAAAGATGTACTAGTTCAAAATAACGCGATCTGGGTAGCTCATGATATACAAAACAGTTCACATAAAAACTAAAACAGTTCTTCATCCTACTAAAAGTGTTCCGTGAATTCGACTCGCTATCTCACTTCAATACTGTTTTTTGTTTTTTTTTTGTTTTTCCCCAGCTTGGGGCCTTTGTTGGTCACGGTATGCCTATATACCGTGCCACAAACAAAACTAAACAACGGTGGCGTGAAGACAAACGCGCCATAACGCATGTCCGAACCGATTGCGTCCCTCCACTCGAAACGCCGTAACCGAAAGGAATACCGCGGCAAACGCTAACCGGCCCAGAAGGCCGCACGGTCAATATTTGCCCGGTAATCGATGCGCATGGTCGCCAGCGGATCGTCTGGCGGAACGATCTTCAGCGTAAGAGCGGCGGAACGGGCTCGGTAAGCAAACGCCTGCAAGCCGAACGATCCAAAGCCACGACGAACATTGAAGAATGTTTTGAGAAATGGTATAAAACTTGTGACAATGAAGTAAAGTGTCTTTCGTTTTCTTAAGCTTCTTAATGATGAATTGTTTCTTAAGCTTCAAGTGTGTAGAATTATTGTCTTCACACGAGCTAAACTAATAAAATGATGAGAAACGATCGAATCATTCCCAATAATAAGCTGTGTTCTCTAAAGAATAATCAGAAACATTTAGCACCTTTCATCATCCGAAAGTTTGTTGTCTTGTTAGGAAAAAAAAGCATTCCTAAAATGACTGCAAACAACCAGCCAGCAAAGGAAGACTTCCATGGGAGAGAAACAACATCCACTAAGCGGGTCTTATTTGTTAGTTAGAGCAAGGATGTTCTCCCTCGGCACGGTGACTACTGTACCTTGTTTGCGCAGCCTCCGAAGAAGCCTCCAAAGTTCTAAGGACAAACCGCCAAGCTTTGATCGTGCTTCCTAATGAGTTGTTTGTGGTATCCTTCAAGTGTGAACCAACAGTGGCATTCTTTCCCGTGTACACATACACTGCGCTCAACTGCTTCGAAAAGCCAACCAGTAGAGTTTGCGGCATGATCGTGGCGATCAGTTTGGTCCTAAAGGAAAATCATACCAGCGGACCTATCTTCTCCGGTGGTAATCCTATTGTGCGATCATATCAAAGCGGCTTGCGGGACTCCCTTTGTTGGTCTGGGAGGACGACAGGAACAACAAATTGATAGGAATCTTGTTTCTAGGTCTTGTTGGTGATGTCTCGCTTGGTAGTTTGGTTGAGAATGAGGTGGTCTCAGCTGCTGCGTCTAGGGTAAACCACTGGAGGTAGGTTCATCCATACCTCGGCATGTCTTCCTTTCATGTTCAACGCCAACATACTCCTGGTGCTCGGTTTTGTGCTCACTTTACTTTCCATTTCTCTGTGTGGCATGCTGTGCACTGCACACAAAAGGATCTCGATGAATGAAAGGAATGCTCAGCTGCAGCGCCTTCCAATGTTGTGGTTTAAACGGCCACATACACAAATAATTAACTTCGTTGCGTACTGGTAAATAGTAAAATTAACTTCAATTGCAGTCGAACACGAGGTAAAACTTGGGACTTTCATTCATGAGGAGGATTCCACCAACATTCAACCATCCTTAAATAATCCAATCAAACAAGCCACAGCTCTGTCCTTTTGTGGTTCGGCCGGTGCAAAGTCAACAAAGCTAACCATCCTTGGCCGTTTGGTGGGTTGGTCGGTTGGTATCCCTGTTTGGTGAAAACGGGCCTGGCCCGGGGTCATGCCGCAAAACATCAATCAGGATCCGGATCCGAGGGGTCTAGGCTGTGTTCGAGATCTCACGGAGCCAGGTACGCCACCCGGTCCGTCCGTATTACTTGTTCTTGAGGCGTGCAAACAAAGCCGCAACTGCCTAGGCGAAAAACGACATTCAACCCGGCTACACTCCGAACAGTGCCCACCGGGGGAAAAAGGGACAATAAATTCACACACACACACACACACATACGCAGAGGAAGGCAATGCCAATGGCAATAAAAATCAATCGATGTAAATCTCCCTGCGGGCTCTCTCGTTGCAAGTAGCGAGTGAATCGTTTCGGTGCGCTTTTCACCGTCCCTCTGGCCGTGCAGCATCCGGCGCGTCTCGGGCGGATGAATGAAGAAGCCTCCGAACCGAAACCGGGCGAAAGCGTTTGGCCCAAAGCGCAGGCCAAGTGATACTCGACCCCAGAGAGGGGCATTAAAAAGTAAACCAAGATAAACAAACACGACTCCTCGATGGCTCCTAGTGCTGAGCCACGGCCGAGCGGCGTTATAAAACTATGTGTGAGGTATTTTTCTGACCGTTTGTTGCCTTCCATCCCGCACCATAGCACTGATGTGTGTGTGTGTACTTGAGGCTATGTTTCGGATGCCTTTTGGACAACCGTTGTACACCGTTTAGGTACCGGAAGATAGGCCGCTTCCCAAGCGCACTCTCGAGATCGCCCATATCAACCTCGCATCGTTTCGTTTTATGGGGTAGAAAATTCGAACATAAAACACGGGCGCTTGAAACAAAAGCTTCCCAATCGTTCCGAGCCCCGTTCCATGCTCGATGGTGATGATGATGATGGCGGTAATGATGATCGGATAGGCTACCTATCCACAGCCCCCAAAACTCAGTCGCCCGGGACGCCGGGGTGTGGCTGACGGTGTGTGTGTGTGTTTGTGGAGCGGTAAAACTGTCACTTGGCCTCGGCGATGCGAAGGTGCGTTTCTTTGTTGTCCACTCGACACCCGATGACAACATCTTATCTTTTTAGCCCCGATTGCCCCGAAGCTTATTGACACTCGGAGCAGCCAGGAGTGCTGCTGAAGAGGTGCGTTAGGTTTTTTTTTGTTCGTCGTTTTTGTTTCCCTCGCGCCTGTTTATCACTCGGCAAGGCGTGTAAAAAGGGCCCTACGAAAGGAAATTGGCTCACTGGCGGGGTGCGGGTACTCGGGTTGTTGGATGATGTGGGTTTGATTCCGGATCTCTTTTTAATTGCTCCCATTACTCCAAAGTCGATGAGGCATTTGTCGCATCAAGTCGCACTCGAGAAGTGACGGACGAGGATGCGAGGTCCGAGATCGGTTCGTCATCGTCATCGAGGTATCAGTGAACAACAACACTCTAATGCTGTGGATGCTACAGGGGATTTTCGATTGGTGATTTATATTGCTCGTTGAGGTTTGTCTGCTGTGCGACGTTATTAGAAGTTAAGCTTTTGATAAACTCCTATGTCATCTTGGTGTAGTAACCCACAAACTGGTCTTGCCTGCATCATCGCAATCCTACCAAAAGCATGTAATTTGTTGATTAGGATTACTTATTTGTAAGCTTTCAATCACTGCAAAGCAACAACGAGCAATAAATGGAGCATCGTCATTCTGATCGTCTCATTAATTGCTGGTAATTATCACAGAAAATATTCCCTTTTTCGCAAAGAGACCAAACAAAAAACCTAACGTTCATTAATTTGCTCCTTGTGCTTGCGACGTTTTTAACCCATAAATTATGAGCCAGCCCTCATGGTTGTGACAACAACTTACAGCTTTCCCTGGGCCCCTTCAGTTGCCGTAAAAGTCAGGACCTCATCTGCGTCGTGAGATGGCTTTGTGATGGATTCCGGGAAGAGGGCGACAATCAATTCGCAATCGACTGTGTGTGTGTGTGTGTGTGTGTGTGTGTGTGTGTGTGTGTGTGTGTGTGTGTGTGTGTTCGTCTTCCTCTATTGTTGTTCAATGCTGCGGTTTGCCTGCAAACAACAGCGTGCTTGACTTCTGGCCTGGTAGCATCCTCCGACAGCATCACGAGATTCGTCAGTAGTTTTCTGCGTGAAAGTTCGATGGAAATTTGGCCCTACTCTATGACTGCCTAATTCCTGGTAAACGGTTACCACAAAGCTCTGGCAGAGTCTCAGCGGTCCTCCCGGGAGATACCGGGCATTTTCATTCATTCACACCGGGATGGCAGACTTCCCGTTGACTTTCCGGTGCTGCATTGCTACCGGTGCTCCATGATTCCTTCAGTGTGTTTTGGACTTTTTTTTCGTGCGTTTTGCCTTACAAATCGGCGACCACAGAGAGACACGAAGCTAGATAAAGCGACATAAAAGAACCCAACTGGCGAATACCGTACCGACGGGCGAATTGTCACCCTCGGCACTCTGTTGTAGCTCTAATTTTGATCGTATTGTTATCTCGTCACCCTATCGAATTGACGTTTCCTTCACCGTTCGATGGTGGAGAATAGGGCATTGAGAATTGACCAAAGAAAAAAAGCAATACACAGATCCCCGGTTCGTTCGCAAGGATCCGTTGGTTAATCTCGGTCCAGGTGCTCGAGTAGAGCTCACTGGACGGCGACACCTGGAAACCAATTGCTGCCAGGCAAGCTGGTTCAACACCGATCACCAATCGTACCTTTATCCCCCGGAGGCCGTACAAAAGACAACGAGACAGCCAATGTGCCATAAATATTTGTAAACACCGGTGCCGCCTTGTCATCGTCGTTGTCTCTGTCGGGTTTTCTGTCTTTCTGCCTTCGAGCGCGACGTCCGGCCGGGATCCACAGCGCCGGGAATTTGTTGTGCCTGCGCATTCACACAATCTCCCGCCTCCATCCAGTGCGGAGGTTTATCGCGCCGAAGATACTTTCTTCCCAAGCCGCGCCACTGGACCGGAGGCATTGCTACTTGCTCCGGTGCCTTTTGGAGATGCGGTTGTAGAGCGCATCATCAACGCGCGACCAGAACGTCTCGGTCGACGCTTTTGTTATTAAATATTTGGATAATTTAAATAAAATAATCATTAAAGCCGTGAGCTTTATTGGCAATCGTTTAGCGGGTTCAATGGTCACACAGTCACACACATACTTTGATCTGTGGATGGAGATCTTGAGGTCCAACGAGGGCTAGGGATCCAGATAAAGTCCCAACACAGTGCACCATTCGGTTTGTGTTTGTAGGTTGGAGCTATGGTGGCACCATAAAATGGAACGAGGTGTGTTAAATGAAGAAGAACTATGGGTGCAGCAGGTAGAAGAATTCCTTTAAAAAATATGATCAAGTTTTGAAGTAAACACAGAAAACGTTGCGCATTGGCTCAAAAGGTTATGTGAAACGCTTCAAATTTAAATAAAATACGAACGATACTATTTGTGTGCAAAATCTCTCCAATCACTATTCTGGCACGATCATAAGCAAAAGATCCATTCGATACGATTTACTTTTACAAAAAGACGTTCTATAAATTAGCAAACACCTTTACTGAAAAGCCTTGAGCAGCAGCACAACTCTCACCCGCTGTGCTGGTGCGGTAACACGATCACGATGCCGTAAGCGCTCGACATTTGCCTAAATATCGTTCTAATCGACCTATTCGGGGGCGTCCGTACCATCGACAAGTTCGATCATAAAACCACAGGTATCGTACGCTCTACCACACTCTCCATCCTTCCAAAGAAAGCGGAAGGAGTCGGGAGCACCGATCGACAGTTTCACCAAGTTAGTGAGACGACCTGAACCCACAGTGCCTGAGAAGATCTCCGATGATCCGATGATCATAAACCGCGCGATCTTCGAGACGCGGCGTGCGCGCTGCTCGGGCCAAACAGGGCGAAGTTAGCGGAATGATATACGTATCGAGATGTTCGTAGGTTTCGTATGGTTTCTCTCACCCCCTTTTACCCCCTTACGCGATTATGAATGGTGCCGTGTTAACAACCGGTCACACCATCGGCTAGAAACACGCACACAGCGAGCGAGCTAGACGAGATGGAAGATCTAAAACGAAACCAAAGAAACGGCGCACCATACCATCGGTCGGCCAAAGAAACGGGGCCGACCTTTCTCGACTGAAGTCTTCGGAGTCTTTGGGGGAAAGCAATGGAGGGGGAGGGAGGGAGAAAAATGGCCCAATAAAAGCACCCCCAGTGCTTTGAACCTGATGCGCTGCAGGACTTTTGGAGGTGATGAGGCATTTAAATTGATTTTAATTGTGCACCGTTTTGAGGCTCGTTTGAAAACGTTTCTTGTTAACACATTAGTTTGTGGGAAGCAGTTCCTTGATGTGTCTGCGCGCGTGTGTGTGTGTGTGTGTGTGTGTGTGTGTGTGTGTATAGCTTAAGACAGACAGGAAGAAGGACGCATATTTTGCTGAAGGATCTGAGACGCGCCTTACAAATCGAACGCTCCACAACATGCCCACGCGTCCACGATGTACCGGCCATTGTTGTTTGTGGTCTAGCTTTATGGACGCATCCTTCGGCGCACTTCAACCACAGCACATCCGTTCCGTTCTTGCGCTATTCGAACGCCATTCGGACCCACGATACCGCAATAAAACTGTAAACCCTTGGGAAAACCGCACAGGAAACGGGCGAAGCCTTATCGGGGCCGGGCTCAGCGCTCCCTATCCCGACCGCCGTGTGTCCCAGAAAGGGGCGGAAGGGCTCTTCCTCAACAACAACAAAAAATCGACAATATTTACCCCCAATTAGCCATTTGCCGACACCGGAGCACATGCTGCGCCCAGTGCTGGAGGTTGACCTGGAGGGACGGGTCACAAAGCCTACGCCCAGAGCTCATTAAACCAAGGATGCCTGTGGTTGTTTTAGGGTGGTTGCTGTTGTTTTTTCGTTCTATTTGTTGGTGCTGCTTTTTGCACTGTCTTGCTTTGTGCGCGGGCCCTTTAAACCTAACCAGCGAGCCCACCGTCGTAGTGGGAGAGCGGGAACTTACTCAGAACATTTGCCAAAACTAGGAACCCAACCTGCGCCAGCAACAAAAAATCATCCTACACACACACAGCCCTCAACATCAACAAATCACACGAACCCGAACACAAAGGCAACACACAAAGGAAGCGTCACGAACGATCGCAAAAATCAAACGCTCGACACCGGCAGCCGCCCAACCTGACCCCGGGCGGAAAGGACGACACAAAGGGAGGGACGGGGCGCGCAGCAGGAGCGGACACCGAGGGCACTATCCTGAATGGTTGAAGCCTGCACAACCTGACAGGACCACCGAGGCAGCTAGCGGCCCAAGCAATCAGCGATTTGCGTGCGCGCGGCCAACGTCGAACGCTTTTGACAATTTGCCGCCCCGTTCTCACAGGATGCAGGCAGGCAGGCAAGCAGCCTGACGGGAAGTGGCGTCTATTTTGACACATTTCTTTTTCCCATTTAAAGTGGACGGGTGTGTGTGTGTGTGTGGGCAGGGAAATGGTGGTATCAATGTTTTGACACACAGCAATCTTTTCGGGATCGGTAAGTGGCCGCAAAGGGCGGTTGGATGAAATTGGTGCGGACTGGCTTGGCCTTTGTTGCCTTCCTCTTTTGCTTGGGCGGTCGTGGGAAAGGGATAGGGAAATGCTTGTGAGTTTTGGGTTATAACACAGTTATATTTTATGTTTAACTTAATGAAAGCCCTTCAGTAAAACGATGCAAATAATTAACTTTTAGCACACATGACTTCAGACTGCATTTAAAGAAGGAAGGCTTAGCAACATCAGCGACCCAAAATAACATTAAGCAACAGTATTTTCACCTTCCACTGCTTGAAACATTCAACGCAAAGGCGCCAGCAAGCGAATTAAACTGGAATGTCTCACCGGGTTCGGGGTGCACCAAACACGAAACGCAGAAAACAACCAAGAAACCAGACTGGGCCGCAAAAGGGGGTGCCCAAAAATCAATTACCTTATTAAAACAGTCCCGAGAAAAAAGAAGAGAAAAAAAAACTGTCCGGGACGATGGCATGAGGTACGGAAATAAAACATGCGAACAGACACTCACCCACGGGCCATCAACGGGCCCCCGTCGTCTCGGAGGGAGTGGGCAAGCGAACGGGCCAGGGCAGGGATAGCGTCAGGTTAATAATCAGTTAAGCGACGCTGAACAGTTTTAGGGGTGTGAGATTTCGGACGAAAACGGAACTTTAGGGCGCTACGGAAGGGACGACAGAAAGCGGGAAACAGCACAGAGACGGACTGAGAAAGCGAAAGGGGAGGGAATAAGAAAAAATGACTCTAGACAACCGTATCGATGCTTAGTTTAAAGTTCATAAATAAAACACCTTAAAGAGCGGACGCAGCTCCCATTGCCCGGTTGCCGGCCTAGTAGCGGCAACTATGTGGCCGTGTATTAGCCGGGCTTGCCGTGGCCGACTAGCCTCGCAGTGGGCCCGACCGTAACAAATCGAGATCGACATCCCTGACAAGAGGATGCAGCAGTGCTTTGCGCGAATTTTGCGCGAATCGCTCCAACGCAGAAGGCTCCAAACAAATTCACCAGAAATGAATCTTCCGTCTCCGCTGGCCGGGGACGGAGCAGCACATTCGCTGGACGCAACGCTGTCGTCCCTCCTTCCCTCCTCTGTGGAAGCTGAGCCGTACCGTGCCGTACAGGTATCGGTTCGATCGCAAACGTCGGCCGGTCGCTTGGTCCACTTGTGCCGTTCTGCCCGAGAGAGAGAGAGAGAGCAGCCTTTAAAGCGGGACAGTACGTTAAAGTGAAACGAAAAGTCACAATCCTGCTGACGTTGGGGATGGAAATAAGATGAAATTATTCTAGAAATAGGCTTCTACATTATTCTGCAAACATTACGATCACTCAGCTATCTGTAAGTGACCAATATGAAGGTAGCATTTTTGTAACACAACTTATCTTTCGTCATCTTTTTGTAATGCCAACGGTTCATTCCACCATATAAGCCTATCTTTTAATTAGATTAAGCTTCCAAAAGTGTTTGCTCTGACAGTTAACCCCCTTGAAACGCTTATTTGCATTCGCTCTGTAACACTTCCTTTTACATCCAACGGCGTAATTTGCCGTAATTGCTCAACAGAACCGAAGATCGTTGATCTTCAGCTCTTCCCAGCGCAGCGGTATCGCAGAAACATGTTCCACGCAGCTCCCATCTATGTGGCCTGCCTTCTTTGGAGCGAGTGTCAAACGGAAGATAATAAGCGTGCCAATTAGCATCATTTAGATAGGCTCTAACTGAAAACTGGAAAACTAGGTCCAACCGAAATCACTGCTAATGAAGAGAGCGGGGCATACGATCGAGGGTGTGCGGTTTTTGGGCATCGCACTGGCTCGGCACCTTTCCGATCCACCTACACGGGACGGTGCCTGGGCTGGACAAACTGGCGGGCGTATCATTTAGCATGGTTGGCTTCCGTCCTTCCTGCCCGCCTTCCACATGCCTGCAGTTGCTCCTGCAGACTCCCCTTCTTCGCTGTCCATCTCGACGATCTCACCGTGTAGTGTGTGTGTGTGTGTGTGTGTGTGTGTGTGTGTGTGTGTGTGTGTGTGTGTGTGTGTGTGTGTTTGTGTGCGGGTGCGGGAGCAAACCACCGGCGGACGGATACTGTCCGATCGATTTTGCTGTTTCTGTTGTTTTGTTGCGTTTGCTGTTGTATGTTGCTTGTGTTGTTTTTTTGTTTTCATTTTATTTTCATTTTATCTTTAGTTTTATTCTCTCTTTCTCTCTCTCTCTCGTTCTCTGTGTCTTTCTTCTCTTTGTTTCACTCTCCCTATGTTGCTTGTTTGCTGCGGGTGTTTGTGTTTTGTACCTTTTTTTCTCTTTGTTGTTGCTTTCATACTTCATATCTTTTCTTTTCTTCTCCCACATTATCTCTCTCTTTCTCTTTCTCTCTCTCTCTGGCTCTTTCTTTCACTTTACCTTTTTGCCCTTTCTTCTTTCCGTGTGTTTGTTTCGTCGTTTTTTTGTTTTCTTCTCCTCTCTTAAACTGCTGTTACTGTTACACACAAACACGCACACACACACCGTCTTTCCTTCCTTTCTGTGTGTCGGGTTTGTCGGGGTTTCCTTCGCAGCTTTATCTTGTTCACCTTTACTTTCCCGCTCCCGCTACTACACGGTGTGCATGTTGCCCCGGTCTGCCCTTCTTTTACTGCCATGCCCTGCCGCCCTTCGGGCCTCATCTTCCCACCGTCTGCGGGTCCGGGCGTCGTTCGGGTTCCCGCTGTTTCATGTTTTCCCATTCTTCACCGCTTCACACACAACACTAATATTCAATTTAAAATATTTTGAAAGGCCCATCTCGCAGGCAGAGGGTTGCGGCCGAGGGGCGGCCAACTGCCGACATTCCTGTGGCCCAGCGCACCACCACCACCACCACCATCACACGCCGATACACAGAGCCCGGGCCAGGGGGTTTCGGCACAGGTTGACCCCTTGGTTGGTTAGCAGGGGAACCGTGTGGGAAGGGAGAGGAGCAGCGATGATGCTGGCGGGTGCAGGACCGTGGAAGGCCGTGTGCGACGACAGGGGGAAGGGGGCGTGAGGCAGTGGGCAGCAAATGATCTCAACGGGGATGAACGAGCGAAGAGCGGGAACAAAAGCGAATCAGCAAGAAAGACGGGGTCGAAGCGAAGGGAAGTGATCAAAAAAAGCGTACCGACGACGGTGATCGCGACTGACAGGACCACACACATACAGGCACGCGCGAAACCGGCTTCTCTTCACACCGCAGGCAGCCAAGTGGCAGTCAGAATGTTATGTTGAATGTTGCACGGGATCTGGAGGGGCACGGGACAAGGGCTGACAGAAGGACAGAGGGGTGGGGGGATGGTTGAGAGATGCACACACACGCACCCCTGACTTGCTGTTGGAGCGTGCGAACGGGAGGCGGCAAGGGAGAGCCCGTTTAGGAGGTGATGACGATCGGACGGGCCCAGTTAACGATCATGGGAAATGTGCAATGATTATGGGATTTCGACCGTTTTCTCGTTGCTTCGTCCTTTGCTTCGCTTCCACCGCTTCCCTCCACACCACACCACACCCCATCTCCCTTTCCCTATCCATCGCCCTGCCTGTTTGTTGGGCTCGTTGTCACTGGTTCCGTTCCGTTTTGCAGGCCGAGTGGATACTTTTTGTTTCTTTCCTTGCCGTGGCTGCTCCAAGTGGCTCCACTCTAGCGGGGTGTTGTGACCAGCCACTTTACCTTCTCCATTTCCCGTCCCTCCTCCTCTCCCAGCGTCCCCTTCCGATGGAAAAACGATCTGTACACATTGCAGGAGCAGCAGGAGCCGCAGCGGATCGAGCAACCGAAAAACCAGTGCGTCCATCATTGTCTCGATCGGGTGGCGGTGGATGGGTGGGTTGGGTGAGAGAGGTGGTGGGGGTGGGAAATCGTGTGGCCGTTGAGACCAGTGTTTGTGGCTGATCTTTACCCTTGTCTACGTACACACAATCTCTCGCACACATACAACGAGTTTCGGACGAGAACTACATGCAATGGATCATGCTGCATAGACGCAATCGCTTGAAAGCTTTGCTCCCGATTTACTAGAAGAAACGGAACGACAGGGGCACGAAGGGTGAGGAAGGGGAGAGTAGTTGATGTTCCCGAAAAGGGGGGAGGAGAGAGAGGATCAGCTCAAGGAGCATGAGATCATGTTGTGAGGAGCCGTTGTTTCTCCGTGGCCGTTGTCGTAACATGCATTCGATTTCCGCCGGCTTGCGACGGTGACGGTGTGACCTGCACTGTAGGCCGTTGGGGGTTTCTCTTTCACTCCACCAGCAAATCCCCTCCCCCCCCTTGTTCGGTAACATGGTGGTGACCAAACGTGCCATTTAAATTGAATGTGGCAAACGTGTCCGATCAGGTTCCTTCGGTGCGCTTTGCGTCTGGTGATGTGAGTGGTTTCGAGCGCAGAAGATGAATGGACTGGTGGCAGATGAAATATGGGCCTTTTTGGTGGGTGCAATCGGAACAGTTTTTCCGCTCGGAAGATTTGTGAAAATGGCTCCATTTCGGGTTGTTTTATTGCGTCTTAACGTTCGGCATGGAGACGGCACAAGCACTGGCAGTCAAATAACGACCGATTAAAACGTTGTTGTTCTCATATTTTCAGTCACGTTTTACGGTGTGTGTGAAAGTGTTCCTGGCATCCTGGCTTACAGCTATATGAAAAAAGGGTTTTTAATTAAATCAAGCGGTAGGCAACCCGATGTATAACAGTAGTTAAGATTCCGATTCGACGTTGATATTAGAACATAAGAAGTTTCTGGTTTTTGTTACTCTCCCTAACATATTACAGAGTAAATTGTTCATCCAAAAGAATCTATCGATCAGATGTCAAGGGTTGTTTCAAAGGTTTCAAAACCAGAAGTACGGAATGTTACTAAAATATCGCATCGTTGTCGATCTTTTCTTTGCAAAACTGTTCAAAGCATGCAACTGTATTCTTCCTCTTGTGGTTGTGTGGTGTTTGACACCCTTGCTAAAGGCCGTTGGGACTTTTACACGTAGCGAGAATCGGAGCGGAAATTGATTTGTGAGAAACGTATTTCTCACTAACGCAAGACTGCTGACATTAATGTTGGTTGAAATTAAAGAATGGTAGAGTTTATTCTTTCACATGTATATCAGACAAATCATCATTTTGGCGTAACGACCAAGTGACATTTGAACAATTTTTTTTAATCTGCTCAATTGGTGCAAGTAACACAATAAATAGTGATTTTTGTGCGATTAATCATGTCAAAAGCGTCAAGATATCGGGTGCGTGTGAACTAGAGTTGGACAAAACTTTCAAAAAAGTGAAACTGAGTCCGGCCGGTTCCAAAAAATGTCGGACTCAGTTCCAAAGGGTTCGTCAGTTCAAACCTACAAGCAGGAACCGCCCGAAATCGTCCGGAATGGTCGATCTTCTTGACAAGCTATTTGCAGTGACTCTCAGATCGTGGTGTGATGGATGCTCTCTCCATCGTGATGTTTTGATAATTGTTAGTAGTGATATAGACTCGGGAGCTATTGTTGGTCAGATTTCGACTCCGACGAAATCGGAATCACTAGCTACTCCGGGAGTCGGAGTCATAAGAGTTGCAGCGGTCGCCAATGCCAATAAACGACCACTAAACGGGTGCTTATCTGCTCATGCTCTCCACCTAAAAGGAATCTAAAAAGACTTCGATTAACAGACGATAAACTACTGATGTATTCTAAAAAAATCGAAAAAGTACTGGTGGAGCCATCTGTTGGTGGGATAGTCACACAGTGGAGCATTCCTCGCTTTGAGAGCTTTCTCCTTCCCTCTGTACTGCTTTGCTCGAAAAATTTGAAGGATGTATAGGCCATGAATTGGGTTCAAGTCCCGAATAGACCGTGCCCCCATACGTAGGACTGACTATCCTGCTACGGTAAAAACAAGTCACTGAAAGCCAAGCTCACTTCACTAGTGGGTACAGGCAGGCCTTGACCGACAGCGGTTGTTGTGCCAAAGAAGAAGAAGAAGATAGGCCATGAATAGATAGAGCTTCTTCTTCTTCTTCTTTGGCTCAACAACCGTTGTCGGTCAAGGCCTGCCTGTACCACTAGTGGGCTTTGGCTTTCAGTGACTAATAGATAGAGCTAGGCGAAACAATTTGCATGAAAAGGACAGCAATATGGCGAAACAATGTGCATGAAAAGGACAGCAAATTGATGAGGTATTAAACGCCATCTTTTGAGCAAACCAGTGAAGCTATGGAGCTTTCTTTTTTTCGATGGATATTTGATTTTCCAGTCGTATAAGCTTATTCTGTGTGGGAATTGGTGACTCCGACTCCGGACGACTCCGGACGTCTCCAGACGATTCCAAAAGGCTCCGGATAATGCTGGACGGACCTGCCTTCCGGAGTCGGTTCTGAAATTTTCCGAAGTCAGATCGTGATCGATCGCTGATACGATTTTAGTACCAAGCGAAATCAATATTCAAGAAACGCAATCTTTATCTTTAGCGTTCTTTCATACAATTTTCACTGAAAATATGCGATCAAAGTTTTATTTAATTAACCAATAATTATTATTCGTCATATTAGATGTTGTACTAAAAACTTTACATCAAAATATGTGATTGTGTAGACGCGATCTGATGCAGCCAATATTTTTAGGGCACTATGGGCAAACTAAACAAACAAAATACTTACAATGAAATAGCGTAAACAGTGTGCGATGCATAATCTCTTATCTTCCGATGCTCCACTTCTTAAAAGAAACGTGTATTTTGTGAATTTCCAACAAAACTTTTGCAAAAACATGTCTTTGCTCCACTTACAGTCAAATGTCACTTCAACGGAGAACTATGGGCCTATCAGCAGCTCCGTACAGGTCAAAACTGCCCCGTCCCGTGACAGCGTACAGGTGCACACTCGACCGCGGAAACGAGTCCAAAATATCATTGTGACGAAGATAGGGGCATAGAATAACAGCTCAACGGCAAATCTTCGCACTGCGGATTCAACCGAAAAGCAGTAGAGAGGGCGTTTGTTGACCAGATGAGCAAAGATTCGCTTCTTGGACGTGCTGTTTGATAGTGAACTGAAAATCGCAAGCCAATTCGTGTGGTGAATGAGTTAAAACGATTGTTGTGCGATAAATCACATAAACATTTGCTGATATAAAACGATACAAGCGTCGGTTGCTGAAGACCCAAAACGATATTGGAAATTGGAGTAAAGCTCTGTCAGCGTGTGTAGGTTGAAGAGTGCCTTTAAAAAACGTACACATTTAATGCGCATCAGTAGAGTGTTGTTCGTTTTTACCCTCTCGTGAGATAGTGTGCCAGCTGTTTACATTGCCGTTGCGTTTCCGAGAACGTCCCGTTTCCGATTGTACGCATTAATCACACCACACTTCCGTGTGTGTGTTTTTTTTGGGAGCGCAGTTTGTTTTTTCCCCCCATCCCGGAGTGCGAGTGCGAGGTGACGCGGTGGAAAATTTGGATCCGGAGCGCCGAGCTGTGTGTATTGGATTCCCGCTGGCTGACGAAAAAGCCCTGCGCCATTACGTTGTAAACAAAGCCATCGGTCGTTCGGTGTGTGCGTGTGTGTGTGTGCAGTGCGGTTACACGAAAGGTGCGTCTCTTGGAGGGTGCAGTGCGCGTGTGTGAGTGAGAGTCTTTTGTCTTTCCAGCGCGGTGCAGGGTAGTACGCGAGTGTGTGTGCGTGCAGTCGAAAGTGGTCCGAGCCCGAGTTTGTTGTTTTGCAGCGCGGCCTACGTGACGTAGCGCGCGAACGTTTTCGGGGTGGTGAAAACGCCAACGGTTTGAAGCGTACGCGTCCGTTTGCTGGCGTTCTTTGTTTACAAAACAGCACCCAACCAGCGCACTCACGATTGGAGCGGAGTTGGAGCAGCGAGCAACATCCAAACACAGCGTTATTGTGTGTGTGTGAGTAGTGTAGTGGAAAAAGGGAATCACGCCACAGAGAGGAAAAAGGGGGGAACTTGATCTCGCTTTCCCGCGGAGAGAGGCATGTTCCGTACGATAAATCTGTCCACCGATAAAAACAGCCTGCTGAGCAGCAGCACCAAGGCGACAATGGCCACGTCCACCAGCAGCCAGCTGACGAAGATGGGTCCGGAAGAGCTGGGAGGTAAGTAAGCTGGGTGGAGTGAATGGTTGGGCGCGAATGCATCAGAGGACTTTCCCCGCTCTCCCCACGGAACCCCAACCACGGAAGGCGCAATCAATACTTTTTCCCACGCAACAAGAACGTGCGTCGCCGTCGCCGGGAGAGAGGAGATGCCTTATTGCGTCGTAGGCGATTGCGTTCATACACTGTGTGCATGTATGTGTGTGTGTGTGTGTGTGTTTGTGGGGGGAGTGTTTACCTCCCTTTGCAACGCTTTTTTTTTGTAGGGCCCGCGCCGGTGAAGCATGCTTTGTTGTCAGTCAACACTCATCTCATCGTTGTCGTCGTTACGGTCGACTGGCGATTCTGCGACGAGGGCTTTGATAGGGAATCAAGCAAAAAGTAGAAATTGAAACCGACCGCCGGCCTCCTTTGCCTCGCCCACCGGCAGCAGCGGCCAGCGGAATGCACTTGCCGCGTGTTTTCTGTGTAACGACCAGGCGACGCCAAAAACGCCGGTTCCGCCTGTTCTATTTCTGTTGTTTTCGATACCTTTTTCTTTTCTTTTGCGCTCGCTGTAGCTGTGTAGCGATAAGAGGAAAACCAGTACACGATGGCAATGGTCTACTGAGCACGATAATGCACAGTGTCTGACAGCACTCACTCAGTGGGACGATGACCTTCGGTTGGTAGGAAAACATGATAACAAATATGTTTCGTGCCCTGCTCTCTCTGTCTCCCCCTAATTTGGTTTCCGGTTGCAGTTTCGGTTGGGTTTCACAGCGGTGAAGAAGCCGTCGAAAAGAGGGAACACCAAGAGGGCACTTTTGCTTTGCCAAACCTGTTTCGTGCTTTTACACCGGCCAGGCTTTGACATCCTGTGTGAAGTCCTTTCGAGTTCCTTCGGTAGCTTGTAAGAGTGAGTCACATGCAAAACATGGGGGAATGAATTTGGGTCACGTATTATCAACAGCGAAAAAATGTGCACAAACGAAGCAAGATATAACATTCAGGCAACATCGTTAGCAACAGTGTTGCAGTGTTGTTTAGCTGGTTGTGTACGTACATTAATAATATTTGAACAGTAAGTAGCAGAAACACACAAAGTATTAAGTGCTTGTTGTTTAATTACCCCATTCGCAGGAATAGAACAAAAGAGAAAAGAAGCAGATTAAACAAACAAGCGAGTTGAGGAGCGATAAGAAACCACAGGCACCACCACCACAACCACTCCATTCCAATCGCCATCGCCTGGGTGTCGCGCAATGTTGCGCAAAACTAAGGCCGCCCAGACACTTTCGCCGATCGAGCAACGGGGGGTGATGCAAATGGTTCGTTTGTTGTTGTGGTTGTGGAGAAGATTCCAATGCCACAACAGGAGGCGAGGGAGGGCAAAGGCGCGCGATAAGAGCGAATCACGATTCAATGCTATTGCTCTCTCTGTCTCCCTCTCTCTCGCCCTACGCCGTGGTCGCTGACGCGTTCAAAAAGCGAATAGAAAAAGGGTCTTTCGATCGGGTTCGATCGGGTCACTGCTAAGGGCTGCTACGTTTGGTTTGCTGATAAGATATCATGTGCTTTAACCCGGCGAGACGAATGATGATGAGAGTTGTGTGACGGCGATGATGATGGTGATGATGTAGTTGAAAAAGGTTTTCCAATGATCGACTGTGCTGACGATCAGCTGTGATGACGAATTTCTAATTCGACTGTAGAATCAGGAAGAGAAGGGAATTCAGATATAGAATCGAACAGGATTCTTCTAGATGCAGCAGTGTACTTGTATGCTTGCAGTTTGCACAGTTCCAGTAGGAAATCGATCTAGGCCCTTCACCAGGAAAACGATCAACGATCTATGAAGAACGAACATTGACACAAACAGAACTCTCTTTGTTTTGTTTCTACTGATCGATTTCTATTCTGGTCGCTTCACACTTTGCCACCAACTTTCCAGCCGAATCGCCACAAAAAGGAAAGCATTTAAAATTAGCAAATGTACCAGCGCGGCCAGGGGGGCCATATGTTGAACATCTCTGCCAGCGCCATTTTTTATGTCTGTTTATGTGTTTATGCACTTTTTGTTGCGCAGGCCAACCCGCGCCCCATCAACCCGGTTTGGATGATTTACAAGCGTATATGTTTTTGTTTTCCATTGCGCCACGGCTTACTCTGACACAAACACACTGGCACGGGGCTTGTACTGCAAGTGTGTGTAACGCGCCCCATCAAACGCACCAAAAACCGGAAACTGGGTTGCATTTGCTCCATTGCCAATTGCACTAAGCATGCAGTGCAGCTGTGTTTGTGTGTGTGTGTTCGTATCGTGTGCACGATCGGTGAATGAACTTGCGCCGATGATGATGATGATGATGATGATGCGCCAACCGAAGACTTAGAGGCGCAATTTTAAGCGCCAATAGAAACCGAATTGATTGTACCTGTTGGGGGGAGGGGAGAGGGTTATTTTTATTGCATGATTAGTAGGAATTGGTTTAATTTTGGACGTAAACACGACCTACGAGCATTTGATACCGGCAATGAATGCAACGGCACACGCTCTGAAGAGGGAAACCCAAATATAGACCTCTGACGACGTAGTTGTAACGCTGTGTAAACAAGCAGAACGATTAACGTAGGCCTGCGATGAGAGGAGGGCAATTCGGGCTCGTTATTATTTTGACACCTTCTTGGACGGAATTCGTGTGCGAATGCAACGCAAGCGCTCGAAACAAAAGCACGTTTTTAATGATAAGCGGCATTTGATGCAGTCTGTCCCGTTGCAATGTGGGTCAACCGTTATCAAGAGTCAGTGATGTTATCGTTGAATGCGTCAAAACACTCTATTTTTAAGCATTCTAACGTAAAATTTGCCTACAATGACGATGAGTGGAAACAGAGATTGGCAACGCTGCTCCTCAATTTGATCGTGTTTGATCTTGTTCTGCAATAATGTCGCCTTGCGCTGTGCTACATACACACAAACACCAGTCTCACCATCGTCAGTCAATATTAACCCAGATGACAAACGTTCAAATGGTCAATAAAAGTGGGACATCATCATCATCAGCACCATGATCAGCGAATGTTCCGCCACGTTCTCCAACACAACACAATGCCACCACTCAAGGAAGCGTCGTTTCCTTCCCATTTTGCGCGGCATTCGGTGGCGTTGTTGATGGATGCCATGACACCTGGCCCAGCCCCCTCCCCTTCCATCAGTGTGTGTTGTTTTGCAAGAAACTGCGACGAATCTGTGACGGTCAGTTTGCCTCTCGACCGAGCACAGACACACACACCTGAGTCACCCCGGACACACGGGAACTGGTGTTGTTGTTAGGTCGGATTTTAATAATCTCCGGTGCAAATTGCAACTGCAGTGCAATGCAGCGTGCGGTAATGGCGGAATTGCTTGCCCATCCCTTATCACGCATTAATCGTTTGGCTGAAGGGCGAATGCACCCCATGCTCCCTGCTGGATGATGAAAGGGAGGAGGAGGAGGAGGAGGACGGTGCATTGTTGTTTGTGTGGCGAGTTTGAGAGCGCTTGTATATTTATTTGTATACGAGATCCAGGTCCCTCGGGTCGGTCCAGCCGAGTCTAGACGGGACAGAGATTTATTGTCGGCTCTCCTTCACGGAGGAAAGAGTGTTTTGGAAGCGGGGAGGAAAATCGCTAATTCACCCACGGCGCTCTACTTCGCAATGTCCAGTTTGCGAGGCGCTAGTAAAAGGAAGAAATCGGTGTTTGTGTGTACATTGATAGCGGTTACGCTTCGAGCGAGACTAGCGAGACGTTTGCGTTTTGAGTGTGTGTCCTCTTGCTGTTAGCTTCACTTGCGCCCAGTCTTGGTGGACCCTCCAAATAAGACGAGCGGCAGGCGGCCACCCCAAAGCAACTGGCCTCTACACTGATAAAGAAAAGGTGGAGGTTCGTTTCTTTTTGGGCAGTTTGTTGATGTTACGTTCGTTTTACTTAAGTCGTCGGTGGGTTTTTGTTGCTGTATGGTTTCATACGGTGTTGTTGTTTCACGTACTTCACGCCTTCCGTTGGTCGGTGGAGGTAGATAACCGTCACAGAAGACAAAAAAGCATACAAAACCGCCACCAAAACCGACCAAGGAGGGGGGAATTGAACTCAGTAAAGCGTTGGCTAGTTTGTTTTGTTTTACAATTTGAGTTTTTTGTGTGAGTGGTGGTGGTGGTGGGGGTTTGAAAATGAGGTCAACACACATTTGAAGAAGCGCATACCGCTGTGAATTGTGAGTGCGAGTGGGGATAGGGGTGGTAATGTGTGGTAATGTGTGGTACGGCTCCAAAAGTGCGTCGATGTAACATAACCACATTTTCCACACCGAAGGCGTGAAAAGTAGCGTTTCATATGCGTTTGATTTGAAGGCCCCAATCGATTGATCGTACGATGAATGGAATGTAAACACCTTTGCATAGAAAACGCTTTACCATTTGATTTGTCTCGAAGAGTGCCCAGTCCACTACTTACAAAAACTCTTGTGCAAACAAAAAAGTAATGAACTGCACCAATTTAATTACAAGTATTCTGTGCAATTGGTCAGAGCAGCATAAAAAAGGGAGTAAGCAGAGTAAGCTGATACGGTCAATTTCCTTAATTGTGCTAATGTCTCATTAATAAGGGAGGGGATGCGAAAAATGGGCGGTGCAACTGCAATGGCAATTGATTTATGTTTGTGTCATTTACTTCACAAGTGCAACGGCGAGCTGCAGCACAGTCATTGGAAGAGGTGCAAACCCATCATCATCAGCATGTGGTGTATGTAAATTAAAGCTTAAACTACGTAGAAAAAGGTGTGAGAGTAATCGTCCGTACGGGATGGTAGATTGATTCAATCGAAGCGTAGTAATTAATTAACTACGCCTGCTTGCCGGATGCGTTTCCGTTAATTTACGTCATTAAACCGATGCAACATATCTAGTGATGTGCTGTCTGGATGTGCATCCATGACTCCGACTCTAATTATTGTTAGTCCGATTGCAACTCCAGCAAAATCGGAACGACCAGTTCCACCCAGAGTTGAAGTTGTCCAGAATCGAAGTCGGGTGGAGCTGGACTCGGCCGGGGTTGGCTCGGGATGACTCTGTGTCCGACTACGGATGACTGCGACTCTGGATTACTTCGACTCGGACTCCGGATGACTCCGATTGCGACTCCGGATGACACCAACTTCGACTCTGGTTGACTCCGACTCAGACTCTGAATAACTTCGACTAAGGCTCCGGAAGACTCCGACTGCGACTCCGGACTGCGACCCTAGATGACTCCAAATACGACTCCGGATGACTCCGACTCCTACTCTGGATGACTCCGACTAAGACTCTGGATGCCTCCAACTCCGACTCTGGATGACCTCAACTACGACTCCAGACAACTCCGACTCTGGATGACTCAGTCTGTGATTCCGGATGATTCCGACTAAGACTTTGGAAGTGTCCGGCCGGCTCCAGATAATGCTGGTCGTATCTACCTTCCGGGAGTAGGTTCCAAAATTGTTGGAGTCATAACGGATTCGACTCCGGATTTTTGCCAACCTTACCCATCACTACATCACACCGATGTTCGAGCTGGAGCCAGCAACACCTTGTCTCAATGTCATACATCCATCTCTGCGCCATCAGTCATTCAATGGTGTTCCGACAGGGGCTGTATGACTATGAAACGGCTCATAATCAATCGCTTCATTTGATGACTCGATGGAACTGTAGTTTATACCCCTCCACCACCAATCACAGTCTGGCTTTCCACCTTCACCCGCTAAGTCTGGCAGGATTAGAAAGATTAGAATGCAATAACTTGTGATCCACGGTGTGATGCGGTGTGATCCACGCATGCATCCAGGCACTGGCACAACGTGGTAGTAGCGCTGGACGTGCTGTGTTGAACTCTGCCAGTCTATGTTTCCTTGAACTTATCGGCATCGGGGCTGGGACGACGCGGGGTGCGGTTTGCTTTGTAATTAAACTTGCTCGCGCGTCAGTCTAGACAACGGCCAGTAGCGCTGAACTGCCGGTGTTGTTGCTGCCTCTCCTGGTGGTGGGCCGTTTCACTAACTTGTTTCTAATCCCTCAGTGCAGTGTCCGTACATCGTGGACGTGATCACGGAAGCACCGAAGTGGCAAAAAAAAGAAGGAATGATTTACTCTCGAGAGGTGTAGAAATGGCACACATGGTTGCTCTTACACTCACGGCCAGGCAGGGCGGTTATTGCCTCCTGCGCGCGGTTGATGTCCGTGTGGGGGTGGATTGGATCAAGCTTGACCTACGCCAACACAACGCCACAAGCGCCGCATTGGCTTCCTTTGCTCTCTGGCGTACGTGCTAATGTGAGCACACGAAAGCGCATTTACAATCAAACGTGCAAACGTGCAATGCGCGCAATGATTTGTTTGTTTCGTGGTTGGCGACAATAAAGGGAATTCCCCCACATCACGAACACACTAGGATGGTTTGGCGTGTTGCCTAGAATTTGCTTGGGATGTACCTTTCCTTTCCGTTCATTCATTCACAGAGAGAGAGTGAAAGTTTTGGCTGTGATTAGACGATTTATTAATAGGTTGCGGGAATCGCTTTTTTGCTTGAAGAAAAGTGCATCCAGTCGGTTCATGCGGGGAAATTTGTATGCGCAGTCTCCACTTTGTCGACGTGGCTGCTGGCCCTGGAATGTAGGACAAAGACATCCCAATTGAACTGAACTTTTCATGGCAAGTTTTTTTTTTGACGACCAGACAACAAGGAAAATGGTCTTTGTTGTCCTGGCTTGCTTTGGCTTTTCTTATTCCGTGCGATAGACAACACGCATGCATCGATGGTCATTGACGTGTTTTCCATCGTTGCTCCCGTCACACTGGGAAGGATGTGTGTTTCCTTGCGTCTTCGACTGGGGTCGAACGGATTGGCATATTATGGTGTGTCTGTTGTGCACCACCACGTCGGTAGTGTGCAATTGACGTCATAGACACTGGGGAAAGGGAACGTAAACTCCCCTCGGAACGGTGCTGGATGATGCGGTTTTGGTACATTGGCTGGCTGACGTCTTCCCTTGAGCTGGTGGTGTGTACGAGTTCTTGTCTTGTAGCTTCGTATATTCCCGTCAAAGGGTGGAAGGAATATTTACCTCTATTCTACTTTGTTTACGTCGCTTTGTGTATCCCCGGTGCCGCCCCAATGCAGTGCTGGAAGGTGGAATAAGGTGCTAAAGGAAAACAACACGCCACCTCCTCACTGCACTTCCTCCAACATACATAGAAGGTGTCATTTTAGCGCACAATCGAGCTATTTGTTCGGTTCTTTCTCTTTCTCCGGCAGCGTCGGCGGTGGGAGTTGTGAAGAGGTACTTAAGATATTACTCTTTTTGTTTCCATTTACTGCGTTCTATGAAGGCAGCGGTGGCGTGTTATCAGCCCTGTTTGATGACCTTAAGAGGCTCGAGATTTTTGAATTTCAAGTTGGAGTTCGAGTTGTATGCAACTTATAGTAACTATAGGTACTTGACTATTGCTGGTTGAATTGTACAGTAGCATTGTTATGATTAAAGTGTAGAAAAAAAACATTAATATTGAACCAGGAATGAACAACAGTTTGTGTGGAAACAAAACTATCACGTCTGATCGTGCCAACGTGGTCACGTAATAAAGCAGATGGTAAATATCGTTTACGAGCCACGCAGTCGTGTGCACCACGATAAAAAGACGGGTTAATTACAGGCCTCGCGAGTAAACACAATTACTAAAGTCTAATGAAACAGCGGATAGGCGACAAATCCAGATGGCGATAGCATGTGTTTTTCCTCTTTCCGCCAGAGGAGGGTGTGTGTATGATGCGATTTCCTTATAGAATCGTGTTGTTGGAGGTTGAGTTGGGATTTATTTACTGGTTGTACGGTGTTTGTTTCGATGCTTTTGGCTTCGCCCTACCTTCACTTTGGAATGCACGTGAAACTCGCGTGGCATAGAAGAGTAGGTAGTAGTAGTAGTAGTAGTAATAGGGGATCATGGATAAAGCTGTGTTAGTGAGTAAGGTTGAAAGGCCTGTCTATTTGTTTACCAAATTTTGTTTGAATTTGGAGGGGGTCGTAGATTAGTGTGTGACTTTTTCACCAAGCTGGTATTGGTAAGGCAGCGATGGTGACGAAGAATTTTGGAATAATATTTTGCTCAAGTTGCTTTGAACATCATGCCACATTGTTCTTTTTTTCTAACCACGAACTTGATGCTCTCCCTTTAAGCACATTCATCCACGGCCATTGTTGAGTTATGGAGCGAGCGGGTTTTAAGTTCTTGAAACAAGTTTCATGGAGATGACCTACATTTAGTGTGTGCGTTTGTCTGTCTAAGTTTAGCTACTACTAGTGTAGAAAACAATGCCCCAATACAACCAGTGCCGGGGAGGAAGAGGGATGATCGTCTTGAGCAGGGTTCCTCGCTTGCTGCACTCTAACGAACGATTCCACCATTACAAAGGGTGTCGTTGTGTGGCGGACGACGCGTGTTCTAGCGCATTTGGGCATTGAAGTGTATCCGATGCGCAAACTCTAATGGTACATTGTCTATCCAAACCATTCATCCTCCAACGGAGCTCTCCCCTTCCACCCTTCCGTATCGTTCTTACTTCCTGCAGTGTTCTAGTGTTCTGGCGCTCTGAATGCACGACATCCCCAGCACACAACACTAATCAGTAAAACCAAGCTGACCTGACCGCGGGCAGTGGAGGAGAAGGAAACGAGCTGCTTAACCAGTGCGCTGCGCGCTTCTTCGTGATAAATATTAATTTGTGTGTTGCCCTTCGGCTTAGCCTAACGGCAAATAACACACACACTAACAGGGGCAACAAAACGTGAAACTAAACGAAATGCAACAACAAAACACAACGAACGAGCACGACGCGGGGGGACGGCGACGCTGTAGACCTTGAGCTGGGGCAAACCGCATTCGTGGCTGGGATTGTGAGCGAAAAGCCAACAGCACCCCTGAACGAGTTTCACGAATCAGGGGATGAAGAAGAAAATGTGGATAAAAACACAAAATGGATGATGTTGGTGGCGTTGTTGCCAATGTTCAAGGTCACACCTGTTGTGGGGGCTCCTCCTCCACATCCGATCCGATCATACGGCCGGAGGGGAAAAAGGTTGCACAATTATAATTCCCATCTTCCCGGTTTGCGCAACGTTACTCGGATTTGCTATTTCTTTGCTTCTTCATTTTGTTATTTTTTTGTGTTGGTTTGTCGTCATGCTTTAATCTCAACATATTTATCTTGTTTACATTTACGCAGAGTCCTGGATCGAGCTGTCATCGAACACAAACACGGGCGGAGCAGGAGCGACGAGCGGATTAGTAGGCGCAGGAACCACCGCTGCTGTTGTTGGTGGAGGAAGTAGCAACAATTTCGTCCCCACCGGCACCACGATGCTGGCCGGTGCTGTTGGCACGAAGAGTCCGGACCGGACGACACCGCTGGCGTTTGCGTCGGTCGAAGAATACATAAGACTGCTGCGGGAGGCTCAGCGCGACGAGTCGAAGGAATCGAGCCGAGTCGCGTCGCTGACGAGTACGCGCAAAAACTCGCCCCGCGGAAGTCCCAAATCACCGCCCAACAGTCCAAACACGGAGCTGGCCGCCACCGAGGAAGATCTCCGGAATGTCTACATCAACTACGTCAACAAGGTAACGCTAACGCTTCGTGCAGAGCGTGTACGGTTTGATAAACGGATGCTGTGGGCAGAGAGAGAGAGAGAGCGAGCCATTGCGAGGTGAATGGGGCGACATTTCAAATGTCAAACGGAAACTCAACCCCCCAAAATGCACACACATTCACGCGCCTGCCTGTTGGGGTGGTTGACGTAATGTGAGCGGCCTTTCGGTTGCGGTGTGGCATTGTTTTTGGTGGTTTTGGTTTTTGTTTTCAACCATTTGGTAACATCATCCGCCGAATCAGATTCGTGGCGAGGTTTTGTTTGCGGTCAACTGGAGCGTAACAGAGCTGTCGGGGGAGGGAGAGAGAGATAGCTTTCAAGCGCAACGGAGCTGTTAGAATGCAAAATGAGGGATTCCATATTAGTTTGAGGGAAATTGGCGACCTTCAGTTGGAAGTTTTCAAAGCGATTGTTTCTACTCCAAACGGTCTCGAATATGAAGGGGAAGAAGGGTGTTGTTTGCAACACAACATGGATGTATCGACATGCTCTCTAATTGCTCTGTGCTATCTGTTGTTTTATATCGACAGATATAAATGGTGTTGTTGTTGTTGCGTCAACTTTCGTTCTGCCCGGCCCCACAGTCCCTGGCACAAGCTGGCGATACACAGGCACCCTTCAAACGAACGAAGGGGATCACGTTCCTGTTGTAGCCTATGTTTGCGATAATCTTGCTAATTAACTGAGAATTTATTAGAATTGCATAACGTTGTGCGGGCGCTGATAGAATTGGCGGGACACGGACAGCACGAACGAGCACGATATTGCTGTAGCCAAACCGGATGAAATGAAGCTTATTAATTGCTTGTTTTTCTTTTTATTACAGGACGGTGACATTGTGAAAGACACAGACTGGGTGTGGGATTGGAGCAGCCGGCCGGATCAGCAACCTCCAAAGTGAGTGTCAATTGACGCGCGCGTGCGTAATTCTCCGCTGCTAATCTAATGGAAACACTTTTCTGTCTGTGTCTGTCTACCCCTTCACAGAGACTGGAAATTTGAACATCCCAATCAGACGCAGGAAGAGCGCAACAAACCCATCCACGCCGGCTACTCCATACGGCAGGTCCGTGTTGGGAAGAATTCCTTGTTCTCGCGAGAGTTTCTATACTCGATCGTGCTGACGAACGTCCTATCGCTGCTGCTGGGAGCAGGCATTGGGTGAGTTTTTTTTTGTTGTAATTTGGAGGCATGGAAGCTTAAGCGGATGAATGGTAACGTGTGGTTTGGTTTTTATTCCAGCGCCTGGCTACAGAAACGAGGTTTGTTGCTAACTCGCGTCTCGATCGAGTAATGTTGCACCCGAATGCAACTCGAACCGTCGAACCCCAATTTGGAGTCGTCGCTTGTTTGGGGAAACGCACTGTGTAGTTGATCCGTATTACGAGCGTATGCGTGTGTGTGTGTTTCTGTGCGGACGATAATAGCAACTTTACCCTGAAATTGGCTTCAATGCAGGAGACATTCTAACAACCCACACCAGCAGCGCAGTTCCCCAATAACACTGCTGTACTGAGTGTGAAAGTGTAGTGCAGTAGAACGCATTTATTTTGTAATCACATTCGAGGAAATCCGATTGGTATATCATCCAGGCTCAGTGTTCCAATTTGAAGCTGCGAAAGAGAGGGGGCGTGCTTTACGCGGCAGACGACACTGATGGAGGAGGATGGTAGGCCAAAATCATGGTTATATGAGTGGAGCATTAGAGGATGAAAGAGAGGAAGGAGTAGCGAAGATCAATCGTAGAAGCCCGCACTTTCGCGTGGAAGAATCTTATGGTAGAGGAAAATGTGTGATTAAACCAAAACGAACGCAAGAATTTGAACACGTTTTAGCTAGGATGGAGTGAAATTCGGACGGACCACGGGGGCACCAGGTGTCGGCAGACATGCAGTTTGACGAGTCGATGGCGATGGAGGAAAAGTTGAGTGTATTTCTTTCGATAGGCTTCAATTCTAGAGAGAGAGAGAAGCGGTGATAAACCGCGTGCATTAGGTGAATATAGAGAAGAGGATAGAGAGGATGTTTAGCTTTATGAAGAAAAGAAAACAGAAAATGAAAGAGATTATACTGGCCACGGGAGTCTGGAGCGGTGTGTGTGCGCATTGAGGAAAGGGAACAAGAAGTAAGATTTCGAACGATTTCCGTCGAGGGCCCTGTGCCAAGTGGGTGCCGTTTGGAGCGACACAGTAGATTTGATTTGATATAACGATCAAGGAGAGAGAGAGAGAGAGAGAGAGAGAGTGTGTACGGAAGCAATGTAATCCATTCGAGTAAAATTCCATTTTTTCATACATTATGTAGCGGACAGTTTTTAGCCGTGTTGTGCTTGTGTGTGTGTGTGTGTGCAGGTGGTTTTGATTCCCACATACCACAGCAACGCACAGCAACGACACGAGCCGCTTACAAAAGCGACAGGCCAAGAGAGAGAGAGGGAGAGCAGAAGTAGAATTAAGAACACGTATACATATACCGACCGGAAACGGAACGCGCGCGCGGATATTGTCGCGACAGGATATTGCTTTCGAATGTTGAGCTTGATTTTCTTTTATAAATTAGCTACCGCTTGTTATACTTTATAACCATTTTTTCAATAGTTTCTGTACGTTTTTTTTCTTTCTTAAAATGTCGCACGTTTTTATCGTAATTTTAATAACCCGAACGGTAGCGCCACCTAGCGGGCTCCGTTGTCGATTTGCGCGTGCGGCATCTAGCGGAAGTCGATGGAAGCAGTCGAGCAGTGGCACTGTCGACACGAACCATCTGCTCGAGCAGTTTCGTTTGAAACCGTCGCTACGCAAGGGGCCGTTGCGCCGGACCGTTGGGGACGAGCTTGATTCGTGCGTTTAAAAATCGTTTATTATTTTTTATGTTTTACTTAACATACTTAGACAGTATCAGGATGGTTAATATTTATATTGCTTGCTTAAAACTCTATTGTTTTGATTGTGTCGCTTTGTTTGCTACGTATCCTGCGTATCTTCGTCTATCAAATCTGCGTCAAAGATCTTGACTAACACCACACAAACACACACACCTATACTGGTTCATCTCCCGATGCCAGCGTGAAAACATTTGATGGCCATAATTTCGCTAGGAAGCGTAGAAGGAGGCCCCCATACACACTAATTGGTATTTGTAATTCAAACGACCATTACTTTGTATTATTCCTTAAGCATTATACACATGAAATAATGAAATAAATATGAGAAAAAAACGAACAACTGGATGATCGCTTATTGTGAAAATGTTATGAAACGGTCATAAAGGCAATTCCATCTGAAAAGGGCGCTTGTGATCAAAGAGAAGAAGCGATTCGAAGCTTATCTCTCTAAGGAACGCCCTCCGAAAGGAAGGATGATTTCTTTGCTGCCGCACATTGCACGCTTTTGTGTGGAATGGAATGTGTTTCTCTTGCACGACCAAAAATGTTGCCCCCTTACCCCCTTACTCGAACCGTGTCCCGTCCGTCCGTCTGTTGCTGGTGGTTGCAGCATGATGATGGCAAGTTATTGGGAATGTTTCATCGGTCGCTATTAGATACCTGAAATTGAAACCGATTACGCTTTCGGGCCCCATGATCAATGATTTCCCAAGGACATTCGGGTGCCCCGTTGAAGCTGCTCCGTGCTTCGTCGAAAATTCCGTTGCACTGCAGCAGCAGCAGCAGCAGCAACAGCAGCAAGAAAAGGGACCAGGTTTAAGTTTAAGTAGCTTGTTTGTTGCGTCGAGTAATTGAATTCGACCGAACACAAGGGGCATTCCCTTCTCTTTCTCGCTCTCTTTCTATTGAGGAATGCTGCACCTGGAAAACTGGGCAAACCGGGTCGCAGGAAAGAGAGAGAGAGATGCATGAACTAAATATTATCAACGATAATCAAATATCTTTCATTTTCGACCATGCTCGAACTCAGCTCGGTCGGGTCGGGCCCCGTGGGTCGGACCCCTTTGGGGTGCACATTCGATTGTGTTTTACTAGCCTCGTAATGAAATTTGCTCGACCCGACGACGACCAAAAGACAAGACAACGGAGCCGAACCGGTCGAAGATGCTGCGTGGAAAATCTGTGTGCGTCCACGTGCGTGCGTGGACAAAGAATCGAACCCGGACCACCAACACAGCAGAAGAAGGAGGAAAAAAGGTGAACAACAGCAACGGCTCTGTTTGGGCTTTCTTCGCTTTCGCTCGAAAGCTAATTATAAGGGACAATCAAATTTCGCCCCGTCGATCGCTGAGCCACATCTTTGGGGACGGGTGGGCGAGTTATTTTTAAACTTTGTCCCCCGTAGTCTCGCTCAGTGATGAAACGCGCAAGAAAGTGCTGTTTGCGTTTGCTGTTCGCAGGCCTTAGTTTGTACGCGCTGTAAACGCAAACCGGCAGCTGGGATGATTGATGGGATTGAGCCCAGCACTACTAGTACTACTACTACCACTACTGACACTCACCACGTGTACCACCCTGGCTGAGAGTGTGGTCTAGAGAGGGTGCTCGTTTTGCAATCAGCCTTGATTACGCTTATTGACATGTAAATCATCGATAATTGACTACGCAAGGCAGGCTGCATCATGTGTGTGTGTGCAGTGCGTTGCACAAATTAATCGATACACATAAATCAGGGCCACATCTACTGCAACTAGAGAGAGTGTGTGTGTGTATGTACGGAACACGTTGCAAGGATCGGCCGACTGTTTCGCCTGGCTTGTTCGCTCGTTCGCCGTTCGCCAGGATCCCGGTGCCCACAAATTGATCAAACATTCGATGGAAATTAAATCCGGGCATGCAATTGCCACGCCGTCCGTCGCGTACTGCTGGCTGGCGGTGGTGCTAGCGAGGACTAGAACCCTCCCGTCCCCCCCCCCCACCCCGAACGCGATGGTTGTTGATGCTTTGCGTGCAAGGAAGCTTGTAAGTGACCTCCTTACAGACAGACCAACCCGGTCTGTGTGTGCGTGTGTGTGTGTCGGCAAGGATGGATGAGATGTGGGCGTGCGCTTCGGTGAAGTGTTTGTGTGCTTCGTTGTTCATGTTTGCCTCGTTGATTTACCAGCCCGAGCGCTATAAATCTCGTCTAATGAACGATAACGCCCTCTCTATCGATAAGAAATCAACCGGTGGAAGTAAGTAAATTTACATTACGGATACACACACACACACACACACACACAGAGGGCCAACATTCGTGTGCCTGGCGCGATCGTGCGAGTGCCCTAGTGGACCTGGAATGCGACCAACCCCCACTACTCCGCAAGGAGGTTCCTTATTGCTAATTAAAGCTACACTTGTACGCCGGCTTTCGGCTGCGGTGACCGGAAGTCAAATGCGAAGGAAGGGCCGAGGGACTACAACGCGGAACACTGGGTGCTAGGATGCAGTCGGTGGGAAAATTATGACTGGGAGCGATTTACGATCAACCTCCCGGTTTAGTGTGGAGCTGTGTGTGGCTCATTGGTGCAGGCAGGAAAAGTTATGCCCGATATGCTGGCCGTTGCCTGGCTGTGCGGCCAGATCGGAATAATGAAAGTTAATGAATCGGAATCGGAATAGGAAGAGTCTGTCTTCCGGAAACAACCTCACACACACAAGAAGAGTGACGAAAGCGATGGCAACATCGAGCAAAAAAGCTGGTTGGCAATTAAACGATTGGCTTTATTGGAGTGTCGGATTGGGCTTTCCAGAAATAGTGACTCAAAAACGCTAATTGCTGCAGTACAGGGAAGCAGTATTCTACGGAAGAGCTGTCCGTTGAAGAGTGTCTGTGAAGAATGGTTTGTGATTGACACTGTCACACAATTCTGGGGCATGTGGTTAACAAATCATACTAGATTGAGAAAGTAAGCTGGCTGGGGTGGCTTCTAGGTGAAGGGAATTACTATTTTTGGGGAACTCCTAGTGTGTCGCTCACTATTGTCACTCATTCTGTTCCGAAGAATCCGTCACTTGCGAAACCGTTGGAATGTATTGGTAGATTGATTTGTGGAATAGTGAGGTACATTGAATGTTGAATTTTACATCAGTAGCAGCCGACACGGTACGCTTAAGCCAAAGCGAACACCCAAAGAAGGAGCTTATTTGCTAGCGAAATAACCAAAGTGAAGAGCTTTGGTGACAGTTATGCAAACATTCTGCAGCACCACCGCATACAGTGAGCTTTGGTATGCGACAGGACAAGAGGTCTCTGTAACCACGTCGCTGTGTCAGGTCAATGTTGAATAATGCAGCGGAGGGTGAAATTATTACACACAGGCTTGACTCGGTCTCGGTCGGTCTTGCCACATCATCCACCTGCCTTCATCAACGATGCACCTTCGTGTTGCCACATCAAACGTCACTGGTCGCGAACGCTGTGCCTAAACCCCAACGCAATGCCAACGGAGGCGCGGGCTGCACAGTATCGTCGATCCCCGGCGCAAGGCAAATAATTTCACGTGTCGATCCTGCTGCTCTGCTCCCCCTTTTGCCTCCGGGCCATACTCCTTGGGTGGCATAACCATTGGTTTCTCATTAGTTTACCAAGAATTACGAAGCACTCACAGTCTTAGGCAGGGTGCAATGCTGTTGCTGTTGCCGTTGCCGGTAAAAGGACGAAGGATGAGCTGTCGCTGGTTGTGCAAATGGAGAGGATGAAAGTTAACCCTTTCCCAATGGGGGAGGGGAGAGAAGGAAAGGGAGGCCCGCTACATCCGGTTGTGGTTAGAAAGATGTCAAATCGAATTGACGGCAGCACCAAGCAACGTCACTCGCGGAAAAGGAGGCGCCCGTCTGCTTCGGAGCGCATCAACATCGTCTTACTCACGCACACACACAGACACTTTGCATGCATTTCCGCGGGAAACGAAAGCGTTTGGGCAAGGGCAAGGGTTGGTGTGTGTGGAAGCTGGAAGATCTGTCTGCTTGGTTTGCTCACCTCGTGTGGTGAGCGACGGACACATGCTCGCTGTTTATGTGCTGTTAATATTAATATTTTAGTGAGCAAAAACAAATAAATTAATTGCTGCAAATCCCGCACCAAATAGCGAGGTGTAAACGCGTGTCGGAAAAAAGCCGCACCGTTGTTGTCTCCATCAAACTCCGCGTGGAGTGACATTAAAATCTCTCTAGCTGCGTTAATCTCCCCCGGGGCAGGCACGAGGCGAGGGGATCATAAATCAAACAAAATAAATGGTCACACCCACACACATGCACACCACACCGAGAGTGGCGGTGAGATTGAATCGAAGACAATTTTCTACCCCATCTAACACCATTTCCGCGTCCGGCTCCGAACGCTTCGCAAAGGATACCCAAAACGACCCGACCTGACCGTACTTGTCTCCTGTTCAGTGTCCAGTTTCAATTTTCATACCGAAAGCGCTCCATTACTTAATGATTTCCTCAAATTTATTTACGACCAATATTTCCTGCTTTTCCACTCCCCCTTTTCCCCTTGGACCCGAAGACCCCTCGTCCAGCGTTGCTCGGTGTGTCTCTCGGTGTTGAGCAAAACCTAATCTTCGGTTGTAGTTTTCATCTGTTTACATTATATTCCCATACGTCACCGGATTACGGGTCACTCTGCCCTTCGTTCCCCCTTTCCCCTCGTCATCCATCCTTAGTGCATGTGCAATCCAGGGGGTCTCGTCCGGGTACGTACGAATGGAACGATGATGCTGGCACAGCACACGACATGCACAGCCCAACCGAGGGCGAGGGAAATAAACCGGAAAACTGATACGCTTGCTTGGGCTTCGTTTTTGATGCGCAATCGTAGGGTAGGACGATGTACCAGTACTGCAGCAGCACAGTGGCACTGGGGTTTGAGGTTTGGGTTGGGTTGGGTTTGTACACCTTTATTTCGATTGGTGGTGTCTCCCCCACTGGACGGACAGCGGCGTCCAGTGGCCAACTGCTGGTTGCTGTGGAGCTGTGTGGTTGACGAAGCTCTGAATGCGACAGGACCACCAAACAGGCCGGCACCAGGCGGAGGTAGAAAGGAAAATGGCACACGATAATGTACGCTCGTGTTGGTACCATCGAACCGGAACCGTAAGTGTCGGTCGGTGGTAAGATTATCGAAGCAAGAACGTCTCGGAACACCCGTTTGGACGATGGTCGTCTAGATCGCTGGATCCAATGGAAAGGACGTGAGCGTGTGTGTGTGTGTTTGAGCAGGAGATTCTTCCACCTCTTTCCTTCCTCTCCCAGCGGAGTTTGAAAGGTAAGTAAACCACTCAGTGGCGAAGGATTATGGTCAGACAGCCACTGCTGTTGGTTGTTGGTGGCGGGACGAGTGACGCGACACAGCACAACAGGACGCTCACGTGCCAATAAATGTACGCAAACGGTGCCAATGATGAGCCTGCAATGACGCTGGCGGTGGACGGAAGATGGCTGACATTAATGACGACGACGATGATGGCAAGCACAGAACCGTCGAGAACGGCGAGGACAGGCAGGCGAGATTCTGGGGACAAGCTCTTGAGTAAACATTGTTGTTACATTTACGAGCGCATCTGTCAACAGCGCGCCCGTCCAGCCCGCGCGGTGTCCCAGCTGTGTGTCCCAGGCCGAGCACGGGGCAGAACACGCGACGTGTTTGTATTTCCTGTGGTTGGGTTGATTTTTCGCTTCGGGTTTTGATGATTCATTGATGAAGCAGTAGAAGAAGGGCAGCGCTTTATCCGTGTCCTGGGCGAGCAAATAATCCATCGGTCTGCTCTTGGGTGGACTTAATCCGATTGAAAATCGATAAGTAAACTTTATCGCGGTAAGTGTACTAGGGGAAGGTGCTTCTGTCGCGGGTATGAACCGGCAGAGCACCTGCAAACCTGGGAGTGGTTTAGAGACGGCTTTTTAGTGTATAAAAGGACTTTGGAAGTGTGCTGTAGTTGAATCCTGTTTGAAGAGTTACAGCAAAACTTAAAGTCAATCAATCGCTTCGTGGGAAATCAATATGAAGAGAGCTTTAAGAGGAAAAAGCCTTTGCTTTATCGCTTGTACAGCAACTTCCTTTCAAGAGGGTACAAAAGGCAACAGTCAACACTGTATCATACCGCAAAGAATGTTCCTATCTTACACGCACAATCTTCATTCCGTTGGTTGGCGTAAGATCGGCACTGTACGATAGGATTGTTCCACTGCAAGCAGCATGCGTGTGTTGTGATGCAGAATGGAAACACCCACGGCCCGGATTCGGATCCAATTTGCCACCAAAGCGTGCTGCATCCGTTTGATCTCTGAATCTATTTTATAAATTAAACTGCAAGTAATAGCATTCGAGGTGTAAAGTGCAGCGTTCCCTGGGTGTATGGGTGTGTCTGTGTACGAATGTGGGGCCGATGCACAGTAATCAATCACTGTCCAGATGCGTTGTCCGTCCGTCAGGTTCGTCCCCCCGAGGTCGTTCCATGGCAAAACGCCCTCCAGAGATGTATTTAATGAAAAACGGGGGAGCATTTCAGCATTGGTGAGATGTGACCCCACCGACAGCACTTGGGTCAGACAGATGGGGGTTGTGGGTGTCGTTGCCACGTGTATGCACACTTTCCCGTAGGCGACAGCATGCGATTGTGATCGAACAATCGGTCGAGTGGGCTGCGTAAGTGCACTTGGGCAGGATGAAAGGATGCAGCTTGGCAGATAATGAAACAAAAGCAAAACCCACAAGAGGAGTGTCAAAGAGAAAGACAGACAGAGGGGAAAGTGTGTGTATTGATTGGAGTGGAATAAAATGTGGTATATTTGGAGATCTATTACCAGAGTAGGTGCAATATGTAATTAAAATTCTTACTCTTGCCTTGATTACAACGACTAAGCAAGGGATGTATGAGCCCAGTTTTAGTTCAAGATTGATAGATGCATTGCTTGTGATGTGTACTTTTATGTTCCATTAAGCCTCAGTTGAACACACAATAAGAATTCTCCTTCTAGGCGCTTTTTTGTACAGCGCCATCTATATGGCATTGCTTTCTGCTTTGAAGACACTTTTCTATCACAAAACCTTTTGGACAGGAGATGTAAATGCAATTCTTGCACTGTTTTAAAGCCGGTCGATAGGGTTGCGTTTGATGCGTTTCTTCTAAAACTCCAAAACCATCAATTTCCGCCGATCGCCCGCGGGCGCACACCGGAGAAAGATCATCTCGCGCTTCCGACGCTTTGGTTTTTCGGGGTTTTCCGCCAGTTGGGTGCGCGCGTACTCCTGCGCGTGCACTGCCTGTCGGGTTCGGCCGCAATTTATGGCACTTCTTTCCGATGATTGTTTCAGTCGTTGTCGGGATCTTTGCCGGCAGGATTTATTGCCGGCCTCTTCCCCTCTTCTCACGCTCTCTCTCTCTCGTGCGCGCGCGCTCAGATCCTCTACAGACAGCGGCGCAACCTGGACCTGGTGAGATATGGACCGGCTCCGCACAACAGACAAAAAGACAAAAATCAACGGAAAACACATCCCAATAAATTTGCTCACTATCACATAAATAATCGATACTTTTTTGTGTTTTGTTGTCGAACGGCGGGGAAGGTTCTTGTTGTTGCTGTTGCGCCTCCATCGCTTCTCAACCGCTTTTGTCCGGTTGTTTGTCGGTGCGGGCGTTTACCGAGTAGCTATTCGCTCATCCTACACTCGTAAGTCGACTAGTGAAGTGAAGCTTAGTGGAACCGCTTACAAATTTATTTATTGCCCTTCTCACACACACACACCGGCTGCTGATGAAGCCTTCCCGGGGGCCACCGCGTTTACGGGGTAAAACTTTTCTAAAACTCATTTATCATGCTGGATGGGAAAGGATGTATCGAGCGCGGGAGAAAAAAAAAACAACATCGGTCCATGCCGGGGCGTCACCACCGTTTGCAGCTGTGCGTTGTGGTCGGTCGGTCGCCGATTCATTGTGTCTATAATTTGATTAACCCCAAAACAAATCGACCATTTGTGCGGGAGCAAGTGTTTGCCCGGTGCGTAAGCAACGGTTTACGTCTAATGGCAGACAGTTGGGAATGAGTTTGAGCGGTGTTTTCTTCCGTCCGCAGTTAGTACCGTTTGATGCTCTCTAACGAGGTGTTGGATGTGATTGTTTTTAATGGTATCGTTTTTTTGGGACACCAAAAAAGAGCATGCAATAATAAGAGATTATGTGATGCAATTGTAATGAGATGAGGAGTTGTTTCGTTCGCTTTAAAGTAAAATTAGTTCCTGGAAAGAACATACTTACTTCCTGCTTATTTCGTACCCTGCGTCTGCACGACACAACCACAAACGATAACTACTTTGAAAGCAAAAGAAAAAAAGCCCTATTCAACGTAACCTGCCAATGCCAACGCCAGATTTGAGTTTCGCCAATGCCTTAGCGGAAGTTTCGCTACCGACTTTTAAGTTAATACCAGCCCTCTTGCTTGGCTCTGGGAGCACTGCTATACCAACTGGGAATAGTTCTTTTCGCACTGGGAGCAATCGTGAGCCCCAGGGCCAACTACCGGGGCGGGCTTCAGCACCTTCGTGGCATTTAGTTTCCGCAGAAGCACACTCACACACACACACACACATCGTCCCACATACGATAGAGACAACCGCTGGCAGAAGAAAGAACGCTGGCAACGGAAGCTGCTGTAAGATGCGCGATGAAATTGAGCTACGCCTGCGGCAAAGTTATAATGAATTTACAGAAAGTTTAATGAGCTGCATGAAAGGTATACCAACTACCTACATACACGCGCCGTGCAAGACCGTGAGCGCACACAGACACACACACGACCCGGAAAAGCCGCACGGAAACCAGTGGTAAGCAGCTTTTCTCTGTTGTTTCATATGTAATTGTGGGTGTTTCTGTGTTCTGTGTGGGGTTGTTTGTTGGTTGTTTTTCACACAGCAGCGAAGGTGTATAATTGAAGGTCCATTGAAAGTGAAAAAGGTGAATATTGTTGAGAGAAAAATGGCAAAATTATTCAAAAGATCTAATAGAAATTAAATGTTTACCGGAGAAACTAATCACGATTGATGCAAAATATGCTGAAATTGTGTAAATATGTTAAAAACTGAGTAGAATCTCTTCACATTTTTACCTCCCAATCACACTGAAGCGTGTGGGATTTGCAAACGCAAAGGAAAAGCTCAAATCAGATAAGCAAACTCCGTGAAGTCCTTTCACATTTGGTCGCACGTTGGTCTATCGCAAATGGTGCTCAACTGCAAAGTCTACTGCACAACGTTAATAGGGTGGATAAACCAGAGGTACAAAAAAACCTCAATGCTAAATGCTAAAATGTAAATCTGATTGTGGTGCTGGTACTCGTGAAACAGCTCCAGCAATGCAACTGCCACACCAAAAAAACCCTGGCAAACCCACACGAAAGGAAGTCAGTAGTGTCGTCCCCACACAAACATACACACACACACTCAGCATGTGTCGTCCGTCTGTCAGAAACAATCCAGCGACAACACATCAGAGAGCGAGAGCCCCATCGTCGCGCACAAGTATACCGCATAATGGCATCAAGCAGATTGAAGAGTCCACGGTGTGTACGGTGGGTCCAAAAGTCACCCAAGTCAGCAAACCCGCGTCGACCCCTCCTGGCGCGGGAATTAAAAGCGAAAAGATTTAATGCACTCTGCACACACACACACTCCAGCAACTCCCGGTAAGCCCGAGGTTCCCGAGTCCCGGACAGCGAAATGGTTCGGAGAACGAAGAATTGAAGGCAAAAAAAAGCAGGGCGGAATTTTACCGGAATGCAAGATCCGAATGGGTGCGCCAGCGAGGCCCGGGAAGATCCGGGCATCGGGGTAAATGCAAACAAACGAAACACACAAGAACAAAAAAAACGGGGGAACCAAAATCCTACAAACTTGTGTAAGATCAGTAAAGCGAAGCGAAGGCCTCATTCCCTCCCCCGTGGGACACCGACGATAGCAGTAAGGGCAGAAGAGAAGGGCAGCAGCAAAGCAGCAAGATTCATGGCTGCATAGTTCTGCTCTGCATAAATCCAGTTAGAAGCTTTTGTACTTACTCCGTCACATGCATTTTCCGTCTGCATGTGTAATTCCCCGTGTGCAGTGCTGGTGGATGGTTTTTTTTTCTTCGTCTTTTTGTGTGTGGTGCGTTGATGTGCTTTTTTGTGGTGCCGAGGAGCGGTAACTCACCATTCTTTACCATTCTCTGGCCTGTTCCTTCGTTGGGCTGCTAGGGACCGTAATGGCACCGTTTCGCGACACTGCCCAAATGATGACCTTTGGTTTCTTTTCTAGAACGCACACACACATAAAAAAGCACCCAGGACACAAGCACTGCTAGTGACCAGCTTGTGGGTCCTTCTATCCACTCTCCCTCCACAAGCCCCAAGATGCGCAAATGGTTTCGCATGTGATGGAAATAAATTTTAAAGTCAAATAAGGATGCGACGGATGCGTCCGAATGCAGTGTGCAGTGTGTGTGTGATGGAAAGTACTACCTGAACTGTGCTGTGATAGAAGGGAGTAGTAGTTCAGCAACTCTCCAAAGGATTGAGTGAATGGCTGTTGGAGTGAAAGTCAACGTTTTGCGATGCGTTCTTCAAGTGGGAAGGAAAATAAAATTTATTCTCACTGACACATCACGATTCAATTGATGTTGGTGCACAAACGCTCTGTAAAGAGTATCTATTTCATGCTGGGTTAATGGGTCTTCGATGTACCGTATTGCATATATTCCAGGTAATGTTGTTGATAGCCTGATCTTTGAGATGAGCAAATCCTCAAGGACCATGGCATAATGATAAGTTTGACGCGCTTCGTACACTTCATTGTAGAATTTCTTCTTCAAACAGGAAATACGATACTCACTCACAGTACAACTTGCCAAATGTTCTTCCAATAAAATGCAAAACATGAAGCATTTCACAACAACTGCTCCATCCATGCAGAACAGGTAACCTGACCTCACACCTGAGCGAGATGTGAAGAGCTTTCTGATGACTGAAGTCATCACCCTAAGGATATACACACACGTATGTGCGCAACTCTCACCGAAGGTGGTCCCATCAGTTGCCATTACCCAGCGGACATCACAAGCCGAATGTTATTTTAAATTACCTCTCGAAAACTCGAAAAATTCCTCCCAAATGTGAATGTTTGTATTGTTTTTGCTTCAATTTTAACGTGGTTTTTGTTTTTGTTGATAAATTGCAAACTTTTTCCACTTACCGTGGAGGTGAAATTGATTCCAGGGGCGCGTTGTTGACGTTTGCGTTGAACAATTAAGCAACCCACGCAACAGGGGTACCGGATGGCAGCGCTTCTAGGGGGTGCTTCTGTCTCTTCCCTTCCCGCTCGTGTCATGCAGGGATACCGCCGAGAAGCAATCAGCACAGGAAGTGCTGACAGCAGCAGCAGCGTAGTACGTACACCGCCTTCACGGAACGCAGCGCAGGTAATTAAAACGCAGAAAATTAAAAACAAATAATCACTTCTTTTCCAATTTATTTATTTATCTTTTGCGTTTGCGGATGGGCGGACCGGCAATCCATCAGGCGGGGTTAGGGGTTCGTTTTGGGCTGTTACGCGGGCACGAGACCTCCGTGCTACCGACCGTGGTGAGCTGGAGGTCTCGCGGAGTAAGATTTATGGCCACCCGACACAGGTGATCGACGAAACTCGACGCATCAAGTCATGTGGCCGGAGGCGAAGTAGCGAAAATAAATTAGCGTCTTGGTGTTGGTTGCGATGTAGGGGATGTAGTGGGGCAGCAGGGTTTACATGTGTATACCTTTGCCAACTTGCCAACTTGAGTGGTTGGTGGTGTGTCACTGGCAAAATACGGTTTGATGAGTTGAGCTGTACGAAATCGATGCTAAAAGTGTGTGTTTTTGTGGTGTTCCATTTGCTGCTGCACTCGAAAGTGCTTCTGGGCAGGGGTGTAATGTAAACTGTCTCGTAGTGTTGAGCAAGTGTAATAAAATGCATCACCATTCCCACCCATCCGCCGGCGTGTGGTCAATCGAATGAAGAAAAAAGATCCATAAAGCTACCATTAAAAGAGCCCATCGGTTCTGTACCCCTGCTGCAAAGTACACTATTGACTACTTTACACCTGATGCCTCCGTGCTGGGTAAATAGCAACCGATCGCTTCTTCTTCTGCAGCTCGAAAAGAGATTCCCCTCAGAGGCAGAGAAAGGATTGCAGTATCTAAATTTACAAGCAAACTCTTCCCTCTTCGGATTCATTTGCGTAAAATATATCAATTTGCACCGATCTACCGACAAACAAAGCCTCGAAAGCTCAGACACTCACACACAGAGCGTATGGGGTTTGGACATTCTTTGGATGGAAGAACCACCGTATCGTACAAGTGCAAGCGTTGCGTGATCCACCATCCCACCCCACCCGAGTGTAAGGATGTGTTGTAAACAAATGCAAATGCAGTCCAAAGTCAGTGTCACTGGCCGCTGGAATGGTTTGCTGCTGCTGCTGGAGCTCCTACGACGACCGGACCAGACCATTCCGAATCGAACGTGTTTGGGTACGGGCTCGATATGGGGCAAGAGTCTTTGGCCCAAACCATTGCATTCATTTAGTGCAGAATGCTGTAGCATTTCATTAGGCACTGGCACTGGCCGGGACGGCTGCCGTGTTTTGCCCGTTGTGGTCTCATTCTTCTGCCCCATGAAACGCACACGTCCATCGGGGTTTTCACAAACCCGTACACCCATTGTACGTGTTGGACGGTGGCACGACGATGCTGTCCTTTGCTGCTGAGCTGGACAGGCGCAGGATGTTCAGGAAGGGGAACGAAATTTGCTAAAACAATTATCGTGATTTCTTCGTCCATTCGGTAGCCCGGCCGGGTCTGTCTGGCAGTTGGACGAAAATCAAACAAAGCATTTACAGTGCAGGCAGGGAGTGTGAAAGGTAGAAGAGGGAGGAAGCGTCATGCTAAAGTCCGAGCAATCGGCCGTATGACCGATTGAAACTGACATTAATTCTGTTAAGAAGGCAAAGATGTAACTGTGATACTGATAAACCCTTCCGGATCTTTCGGTTGTGATGAGAGTACCAAGTACCTCTCTGTGTGTGCTTTTGCATGAAGAAGCGGGTTTCGGCAGAAGCTTTGGAGCAATTATTTTTCTTGAACTATCAGTACCCGTACCTCCAATTTCATGAGATCTTTGTGTCTGTGAGCTGCAATTTAATTGAGGATGCTTTGAGGATTGGAGCATTCGGCATGCGTGGAGCAGTGTTTTCGTAGTCCGAACTGCCGAAACCTGAGCTTATTGTTTGAAGTATTCCAGATACCACTGGATAGCTCCATTTCATCGCTGGGGAATGCCTTTTTATTCCCACGAAAATCACATAAACAAACAATTATCGTTCCCATGCATTCAAAGCGTCACGTACACGGCAGCGTTGGGCATTAGCAGGGGCGCCTTTTTGGCCATAATCGTAACACGATCAAATAATGGACAAGTCGATAGTTGACCCTTCTTCGTCGAAGGATGTCGAGGATGTTGTCTGGTGTCCGCACGGGAACGCCCCAAGATGCGGTGCCGCTGTGTCACGTCCGGTGCGTGGGACAGCAAATTCGCGCCCCGGCATAAATCACATATCCTTATCGCAAGATGACACCGAATGGGTTCCACGTGACCTGCCTCTCAAATGCTGCCTTTCTGTGGTGTGGCCTTTATAGAAAAAAAAACCAGAAACATTCCCCCCCCCCAACTACACCGCTGACGACTGTTCACGACTGTTTGATCGTCTCGGGCACGCTACCCTTCAGCGGTTTCAGCGCCACCGTGTGGTGACCGATTGTGACAGTAAATCTCGTTCGCTCGCACTGGTAAAAGAGACATCGAGGAAAAATATGATGAAAATAAATCAGCTCGTTTGCGGGGCCTTTCCTCGCTCAAACCACCCCGTTTGAGTTTTTTGTCCCCGTCGTCCTCTGTTCCAACCGTTGTTATTGAACACCCACGGGTAAAAGGGGAAAAAAGAGCAAAAACACACAGGAACAGAGGCACGGGTTGGGTTGCAGGGATTCGTTTCCGGTATCGTGACAAATCAACTGCTGGCAAAATGGTGATGGTTGTGGCGTTGGTGTGGTGCGAGATGCGCCACAGCAAATGGGTGACATAAAAATGCCGATCCTTTCCGTCATCCAGGCAAACGCCCCCAAACGGTGGCCTCGGGTGGGACATCCAGTGCCGAGAGCAAGCTGCTACAGCAGCGACTGACAACAACGAACCAAAAAAAAAAACGCTCTCCCCGAAAGCACAGAAAAATCAACCATAAAATAAAAGGGGAGCAATAAATGGAGACCACGACAGCTGGCGGTAATGAGGTTCCGCGATGACCTTTTGAGCATCCGGTCCCGGTCAAGGGTGCAAAATCAATACGCCAAGTGGGCGGGCGAGCGGTTGGTTGGGTCGTTGAAACTTCGAGAGGTCGAGAAGAGCAGCACCCGTTGGACGTTGGGTCGTTAGTCAAACTTGCGGCGAACGCAGCGCGCCCCAATTTCACTGCAAGGATAATAAATTCCAAATGACGCTATAATGATGTGCCTGACCGGTTGCATCAGCTGTGCCCGGAACTCGGTCCGCACCCTCCTCCCTTCCTCTCATGTATCCACCCGCCCGGTTAATGCCAGAGCGGTTCGGGGTGCCACTAACCGGTGTGGAATTCATCGATAATTTGTCGATTGCGTAGCGTGGTGTGATTAGAAAGTTTCGTTTGCGCTCCGGATCTTAGTGTCTTAGAGTCCTAAAACTGGGTGGAGAAAACTTTTCAGCAAAACTATTCCGACTCGAGAGGGGAAGGCCATTTGTATGGATTTGGCAAGCTGGCAAGACGTTCTGACGACTCCTAGAGACAAGACGAAGCGCCTGGTGAGCGCCGGCAGACTTAAACCCCTGGCAAAGGCGCTGGGACTGTGGGAAATGGTTCCAGCTGGCATTTGCTTGGCACGGCACACTGCCGGAAGTTATAATAGGTTTCGGTTCGGGCAAAGTTCCGGCCATTCGGCCCTGCACCGGACTGCAGCAACAGCAACAGGGGATGCGCATGCACCCGACACAAAACCAATGCACAAGTGTGTGGTGCAACCGCATCATAAATCTCATAATGACACTGTGTGCTACAACACCAGTGTTAATGGTTTGCTTTAAGCACACACACACTCACACACACTGAGGCATGGTTGGAAACGCATTCACCTTTTGTTGTCGGTGCAGCGACAGCTATCTGGCTGGTCGGGCTCTGTCGGGACAATGGGCCCGGCAATGTCCAAAACCGGTGTGGCCGATGGGCAAAAAAGCTCCATTGTCTATTGTACATTTCCGGCAAATTAAGCTCCCGGATGCACAATGAACCCCGGATGCACATTTTTGGGATGCAGGGCAAGAACCGGGCGGAGAGTTTGTGGGTGAGCTGAGCTTTTGGCTGTAATTCCATCGACCGTGCTCGAGCGAGGTGAGGTGATTGTGTGTGTCTTCATTTTAATGTTTTAATGAGTACTTTTGTTCTGCCTTTTTTTTGACTCGAAACTTTCGGCTGCGGTGCGTAGGAAGTGTGTATGGGTGGTATTGTTTCGACTGTGTGGGAAGTAAAGCAAACGCAATGATAGGGTAGATAAGTGAGGAAGAGAGAAATGAGATTTTTGCTGCATTTTTGGAAGAGATTCTGTGGTATAAATGAAACAAATTCCAAGTAAAAATGCAGGGTTATGCTTTAGGATCATTGTTTGAAGTTAATTAAACAAAGTATGATTATGCCATAGAATGGGCCTTTTTGTATGGATCCTGGGAAACAGCAGTGAATTTTTATTAATAACATAAAATTAATTTAAAAAAATGATAAGCAAAATTCCGTCTGATTGTCTAGTTGGTCTAGGAACTGGAAGTACGTCACATTGTCACCGAAAGATACCTTAGAGCGGATGTAATTAACTGCCATTTTGATTGTTGAATCTCTCTTTCGAATTCTACGAGTGTTCTTTCATTGTAATTAAAAAAACTGAGATCTGATTTGTTTTGCAGAAAAGTGAGCAAAAGTGTAACAAAACCATTAACGTTTCGAAAATCCCACAGTCTTGAATACTGTAACGGGAATCACCACCAGCTTCATCTCAGTTTTATTTTACAAACTAATCCACACAAATTAATTAACTCCTCTCCGGTAGAATGCGCTTCCGGGCGGAATGGTGGACGCTTCTCAACCATTGCCGGGATTAAAACTTCAACACTATCATAATACGTACCTCGCTATCGATCCCTTGCTGGCGATGGCAGCAGGGGTGGTGGTGTGCACAAAACTGCAACTCCAAACGAAACAAAAAACCAAAACGAAACATCCAAAGCTTTATAAGGACTTTGCTCCCTGCCCACATTTCGCACGAAAATCGGACCAAATCGGATTATCGGAGCACGGGCCCGGGCCAATGCGCTTCGATGTCGCAGCAATGCAACCTCACCCCGTTCCTCTTGAATGCCTCATCCCCCACCGTTGATCGAACCAAACGAAACCTAATTGTGTCAGCGACTGGGTTTATCTTCTGGTCGCCCGCCGCGCGCTATCGGTGCGCCGGCAGTATCGGTTTAATTACGGCAACTTGTCTTACGGCTCGTGAAGGATCTGTACCGGGCTCGTGGCTATTGTGCTTTCGGCTTAAAGAAACAAAACGCACCGAAAACATGAAAGGTACAAAAGAAGACAGAGAGCGAGAGAGAGAGAGAGAGAGAGAGAGAGAGAGAGAAATGCAAAACTTTACCAAAGCCACAAGCCGAAATGAGCGATACGGGACTAGGGCTTCTAGGGCGAAGGGAAAGTTTCGGGCTGTCTTAATTCTTAGTCACTTGCCGCACTCGTGCGGAAACAAAATGGCTACGCATGGAGCGGAGAAGGGGCAGGATATAGCAGGCAAAACCCGATCCCTTCTCATCTTCAGCCCTTTATATAGCGTCGCGCACACGATCCAATGTGGCGGAACTTATAATAAAGCCTCTCACAAATGATGATAGGAAAAGAGGTCCGCTTCCGCGCACCTGTCAAACCAAACCACCTTCTTCACCTGGACCGAGGCGCTCGCCTGGTTCAGGCGCCGGCCCACACACACACACACACACACCGAGAGAGAGTGGGAAGCATTTCTGCTGACGATAGTTTATTTATTGGAGAAATACCGGAACGGCAATACTTCGTGCTTTGGTACGATCGGAAAAAGGAAGCCAGCAGCAGTAGCAGCAGCAGCAAAGACACGGGGAAAAAGTTGCTCCTTTCATCCGTATTCAATTAAGAGCGCCGCGTTTTCCGACCAACCAAGAGGGAAAGGAAGGGGGGAAGAGGAAGTGTAGGACCTGGTTGGTGTTTTTTTCGTCGATCTCTCGAACGCAACGAAAGCGCAATAGAGTGTCGTCGAGATTTGGTGAGCCGAGGCTGTTCGATGGATGGCGAAGCGATAGAAAAAGATATAATGCCAGCCAGTTTTCCGAAAGATGCGCCCTATCGTCGGGCGCTCGGGTTGTGCAAGATGGACGTTGTATAGTTTAATTAAATTTATTATGTTCCTTAATTTCTTCATATTTCCCGTGCTGCTGGGCCGCCCTGCCTTGAGTCGGGAAGGCTGGCGGCTTCCCGTCTGGAGGAAATCCGGTTGAAAGGAAAACGGGCGCCAAATCTGCCTTGTCTTGTCTGCCCGAGCGGATTTTCTCCCGCATACTGGCCGGATTTTATCTGGTGGCCCTGGTTTGACAGTTTCTCTGTCGTTCGCTTCGCTTCCCGTTCCTTTAGCGTTTGCTTTGCCGAAAGCGTACCCTTCTCCCGGTGCAGTGCAGCAATTTTCAAACTGTCGCCTTTTCGGGGATGCGATGGCCCGAGCTCTACGATGGCCAATTTCTTTCACACACACACGGGGGGGGGGGGGCGGGAGCCCGTCCCGTGTACGTGTTCTTCCGACTGGAGCGCTACAAAATAGACTGAAACTCCACTTTCTTTCGCGGCGCCAGTTTTTTGTGCTGTCTCTTCGAACGAATTCCACCTGTTTTCGCTTTTTTGTGTGTGTGTCTCTGTGGGTGTTGTGCTTGTTGTTGCTTCATTTCTTTCAATTTTCTCTCTTCCTCTCTATGACGAACTGGAAATGAACCGATCGGTTCGGGGAGGGCAAAAAAAAAGGAAATCCGACAGTAGCTGGAACTCAGTGCCGTCGAACCAATTTTGTGCCGTTGATTAGTGAAGCAGTCCTTTAGGTGTAGTTCCCTTTCCAGCAGGATGTGGAATATGGTTTGGCTGTCTAGTGCTGTGGCGCTTTTAATTAAACAAGCAAATCAGTTGAAGCATTCCACAAGCTCCAGAAGCGTCACCTGCTGTCTTTCTGAGCGTTGGGAGTTTTTTTTTTACTTTCCCATGTCTTTCGGTGCATTCTAGGGAAGGCTGTTGTGTGTTTCTTTGAAGGAAAACAGGAGAGATTGAATGTTATGAAAATTGAAATAAAAGAGAAAAGGAGCACAATAAGAGTTCACCAAAGCATTGATGTTAAAATTAAGCTCAGGAGTGGTGGATATATAAAGGTAAGTAAAATAGTATCCTACAGGTTGCATAAAGCGATAAATATGTGCTCTCTTGTGTGATCTTCTAAGCGTATCATTCTTCCAAGCGCTCCTCTAAATGTCCTTTTTCTAGCTCCTGCTCGAATGTAGAACTCTAATGAGCAAACTACTATGTCTGCGTCACTCAATAAATAACAAACTTGTATCATTAAATGTAAAACACAAGAGCGGCTAGAAAGCCCTTCAGCTTCATTTTATCGTGTGCACTAAATATTGATAGTAAATCACCCGATCTAGCGCCACCCATTCAGCGATCTTCTCGCTTGCGCGCTTTCGCCAAGCCGAAAATGGCATGAATGGCCTGCGGACAATGAATTAAACCCCCCGTCAACGATCATGAAGCGCGCTTAAACTGTCGGCCATTTGCATTTGCGCCAGGCGAGCGGGCGGCGGCAAAATGATTTTAAAATCAAATTAATTACGCTCACTCGGGGTCGGTGTTGGAGCGCGAACCACCGCGCCACTTCAGAGCTCCGGAGCGGCACGGGTTATAATGAAGCACCCTTGGCAGTGTGCACTGTTTGGAGATGGAGAGCCACTTGAAGTCGGTTGAGAAGAGAGGGGAGTGTTAGAAATATGTGTGTGTAGTGAAAAAAAATGAAACTCTCATTTTGTATCTGATGCGAATGCGCTTGGATAGTGATTTTCCACGTTCAATTTGCGGTGCAATAGTGGTAAAGTTTTCCACATTAATGTGTGCAGTTTCCTTTTTTATATACATATCGGCGCTCTTCTTCGCTTATCGCCCTTTTTTATGCCCCTTGAAACGGGTTGTTGGCATGTTAAGTGCTTGACACGGTGCTTGACGGAACAGTAGTGCTGCGAGTTCGATCGGGCGGGCGAAGCTGTCGCTGGCCTGGTGGCTGATGAGTCAAAACTCCAAAACGACACCGACACGGTGGAAGCGTGTTTATGATTATTGCGAGTATTGTGAGGTTTGAGGTCGTTTTCGGAACGGGAGTCAATTTCGGCGTTGTCATTAACATCTTTATGATAATCATCAAACACGAGCTATTCGAGTTTAACATCTTTTGGACGGGTGGTGTGGTTTTTGTCACCTTTAAAGCTCCGTTCCCTTCTCTCTCCGCTGCCGTGCAGTAGGTAACTCGCGTTGCACTCGTTCCCAAAGATTAAGTCCAGGGAGGATCATAAATGAGGGCAGCGCACGGAGCAAAGCATGACGCTGATGAAGATAGTACCGGGTGGGACCGATTATCCCTTCGGTCGGTTTGATGGACGGTCGGTAAAAAACCCGTTTCATTTGTCAGATTTGGGCTGGTACGAGTTAGCGGACGTTAATCGGTTCGCGAGCAAATTATCGCATGACCTGTACCCGTTCTTCTTTTTTTATTCACGCTCCTTGAGCCCAGACTTTGACTCGGCGAGCATAACAGTTCGTTAGGTGAGTGTGGCGCGCTTGGTAATCTTCAGCGGTCAATGTCTTCCGTGTCTTCTTCAATTTGTTCGCCACGATGCTCAGGCACACACCGGTCTGCGAGACTGAAGCTCATCTCATTAGCGGTGCCACGACTTAATCATCTTCACTCTTGTTTGAGCACTTCTGACGGCAAATCGAGACCCCTGGCACTGGCACTGGCGGATCGCATCGGGACGGCACGGGAACGCGTCAAATTTGTAGACAAGAAATTAAAAGCTAAATTGGTAGCATCACCTCCAGGACCGTGTGGACCGGACCTGGCACCGGTCTTCGATGAATGAAAGCGAAAACGGAGAGCGAAATCGAAACAGAGCTCAGAAAGTGACTGCTTTCATGGATCCTCCCAGCGGTTGGACGAATGCCAGGGAGAGAGAGCCAGACTGGCAGAACCTCAATCACAAACACCGGGCTCCGGGATGAGCTGTCCGTGCAAACTGTGCAAACAACGAGGGGGGAATCGGGTTCTAAGGGGAGCAAAACTCATCCTCATCGGTCTCGTTTGGCTAATCCGAAAGATGATTAACAAGTTGCCGACTTTTCGCGCGTCTGAGGGACGGCCGATGGCGGACTTGGTGAGGGTTATTCCAGCGCGCACACGAGGCAACCTAAACCCCTTTCTCGCAAAAGAAGGGTTTTTGCTGATAGGAAGGAATTTTAAGAGCATTTATAATTACAACACAAAGTTCTATTCGCTCGTGACCCGGCTGCCGGTGTGCTGTCAGTCGAGCGGGATGAGCAAACGGTGTTGCAAAAGGGTTTGGGTTGCCTTCGAGAGCCCTTACTTGTACGGACTCGATCGAAAAACCTCCGGACAGGTAGAAATCATAAAACGAAACCTCTTGGTCGGTCTGGGTTGGTGTGAATGTTTGGTTGCCACCTCTTGTGTACAGGAAGGAGAAGGGAAAGAGAAAGAGCGCCCAAAAACGCCATAAACCCAAAACGGTGAATCGGATTTTATGTGCAGTGGAAAGCAAAAGGTTTAATAAAGCTCCAATTTTACGATGTTTTAAATTTCGTTAATTGACTCCCGGTTGGATACTGTCATCACGCTGCGGCGGTGGGAGTGAGGACGCGGTGCGTTGAAGAATGCTGCTCTGGTTCATTTCATCGCCAGACTACGCAGACGGCACTGCACATTATGCGCTTGGAACGGCGGCATGTCTTGCTTGCCCATGTGTCGTGTTTATTAACGGAGCATATACCGCCGGTGACCAGAGGGCGCTTCAGGCTTCCAGGCGCTTCATTTGAATGCAATTGGGTTGAAAGATTAAAGCGCTCTGCCCCACTCAGCAGGAGTGCGGACAATCTCCACCCCACCGATTGTTTTGATGGCGTCGCTGACAGTCGTAAATTATTGACTGGTTTTAATTGATGGGCTTTATCTTTATGATGTGCGTTCGGAGCGGTGCCACGTTGCGGGCTGATTGCGTGTGCGAACGCACGGAGCAGCACAATTAAATTACTGTTCGGTGCGGGGGGCGGAGGTTTCGGAATGAAGCGTCAAATAAATTAGTGTACCATTTTATGGCACACTTCCCGCCAGGAGTGCGTTTGCTTGGTGGCGCTGTTTTTTCGGGGTGACACGCTGCCAATGGTGTTGCTATAAAACTATCACTTTTATATGATTTTACCACACCAGCGTCAGCTCAATTGTACTTGTGTACGGTGTAATTGACGGAGCGGAGGTTGTGTATGCAGAAGCTGTGATTTTATTGGAGCCCGGACAATGCACCTATTGATGTGGTTGAATATTTCAGAGAGCATTAAATGAGCGTAAATGTGTTCGAAATTCAGAATTATTAAGGCATGAATGTATGGCAGCTTATTAGGGCTATGCGAAATGTGTCAGCATTGTTTTGAGTAATTCTGTGCGACATTAATACTTCTGAGTAGTAGAGAACAATGAGAGTGCATGTTTCAACAGATACCTGGTTGTGGGGTGGTATTAAATTACACAGTTTTTAATTCTCAGATGAAAAATTACAAAAATATGGTTCATTTCAATAAGTTGGTTGTCGAAATAACATAGAATTTCCACATTTTATTCAGACTGTTATCTAGGTGCTATAACATAATCATGAAAGTAGGCCTACTGTTAAGCAACAAACGTCACTTTGCGATCCTAGAGGCACAAAAGTCCATCCCACGTCCGTACGGAAATAGGACTCTTAAGCCACTTACTTGTTGGAGAATGCCAGATCAGTGCAAAATCATGACCTAATGATTCATTCAATCGATTGCGCTACACTCCTACCCACCAGTCTTTTCATTCCGTTCCTGTCCCCAAAAAAGACCTGCAAAAATATGTAAAAGCACCTGCCGAACTGTGCCATCAGGTCGTTTTGCGTGTCGCGTCTCTAAGCCATCGCGTCGCGGAATGCTAATAACTCGTCACACCGAGCAACCGGACTACCGCATCCCCTCTTCATAGCTGTTTGTTCTTAAACATTTATCTAGCGCTTTTCCGGTATTGTTTAAAATTCATGGAATAAATTTGCCGCACGCTGTTAAGGATTTGCCGCCATCGCATCGGTAAACGAGAACAACGTTCTTTTTCGTTGGGTTGATGCTGAGCTGCTGCTGTCCTACTGTGACGGTATTTTTCAAGGTAGTATTAATCCGTCACTCGCAGCAGCTCTGTACACGGTTGGGAGCTCCGGCGTCCGCTGGTGCGCTCTCGGAACGCACAAACTGTCCCCATCGGGCACTCGACATTCGAATTGATTGAACAATCAGATGATGAATCGAGCAGTTTCGCGTGTTTTCTGTCACTTCCCGCTGTCGCTGTCGGTTCCCCGCCAATTGTTGCTGTTGTTTCTGCAGCGCCTGTTTTTCCCCACTTCCGGAATGCGTGGAAACACCTGTCACCTTGCGTCAGTGCGTAACGCACACACGTGGAGCGGGACAAAAAACCCGCCGCCCGTTATGGGAATGGATCGCAGCAGGATGACGTCGAGACGTGCGTAACCCTTTCATCGCTGATGGAGCCTTCTCTTTCGCTCTCTCTCTCTCTCTCTCTTTATCTCTCTCTCTCTCTCTGGCTGTGAGCCTTTTTGTAGGTTTGTTTGTGTGCGTGTGTGCCCCCGACAGATCGTAGCACACAATTTGAATTTGGTTAAAAATGCAGGGCTTTTGTTTGCGCAGCCACTTTGCTGTCACGAAAATCCACCGAAAACCGCGCCCGCGTTCGCTCGGAATCGAATCGGGGGAGCGCGGGGTTAGTATTTTTGTGAAAATTGGCATCCATCACACTTGGCCAGAGCATGGGAGAGGGGCTGGAGCTTTGGGAGTGCCAGAGAGAGCCAGTGACCAAAAAAGTTGCCCCGAGGGTGGTTGTGAGCCCGAATTTCTGTCGCGCGTTTATTTACTTTGGTCTCGTTTGCAATTTGAAGCGTAACGCTCGTGTCCCGGCCGTATTACTTGTTTGTTTCCTTCCGCTTCGCTTGCTCCATTCCCGGGTTGCTTTTGAGCGACCTGGGGAGGTGGGGGGGAGATATCGATGTGGTTTAGTTGTTGGTGTGTTTCCGCTTCCGGTGCACTAAGCCCTCCGCCGCTCGGTCTGTATGTATACTGATTGTTGCACCGTGATTTGCCATTTGCCTTTCGGCACAAACGAGGATTATGGTTTTCATTTGTCCTATCGGTGGGTGCGAGAAGGAGAAGGCGGAAAGCGTGTGCGGGGATTTTCAGCGGTTTTTTGCTCCATGCTGGGACATTTTGTTTCGCTTTGGTTCGTACTGGATACAGAGGAAGCGGATTTACGATGGTAAAGGATTTTTTGGTTGTGAATTATTGTAGCTCAATCGTTGTTTGGTGAGGGGAAAAGGGTTTTTTCCCTCTGTTGCTTTGCCTCTCTTTCGCACAGTGCTTAAACAATCGCCCGGGATATCGGCGATCGTTCAGGCATAATGATTGCATTTTTAGACTATTGTGGTACGGGCCAGCGTGGATCGGGCAAATGGATGAAATCTGGAGCAGCGCTGGCAATTCGATCCGAATGGAAAAGTGGTTGGTGGGAAATAACACAAAAAAATGGTTTCATTTTTGGTCGTTTCGGAGCTCTTTTCATCAGTTCAATCAAAACGGAACGTTAGTGTAAATACATTAAACGAATGAAAAATCGGCTTTCGGTGGCCGGCTTATAAAAAGTGACCCAAAGATCATGCCTTCAAGGGTGTTTGGTATTAAAGTACGAGAAACTCTGGTAGCTATGACACAAAACAGGTCATAGAATTGCATTTTCATTATTCACTTATATATTAAATAAATAAATATATTTTTCAAAATTGTCCCCAAATGGAATAATGCTGAAACTCAACATGCAACGAACGAGATTGAAAGCATATTTTTTCTATTCAATTGCGTCCCCTTTTATCATACCTTCCCCATAGTCCTACTCGTAATCTATTCTACATCAGTATTGCAAATCACAACCAACTAAAGGTGGATGATGGACGTATCGCTTTCGCACATTATGGTTAAGTGCTGAAGTGAATCATTTCATTCGCCCCAACAAACGTATCGGCCTCTGGCACTGTACAACGCAGGGGTTGTGCTATGTGGAAAAGGGAACCAAACAACAATAGAAGCAAGCCCGCTGTTAAAGCCCCTCAGCCCTCCATCATCTCTGGTGCGGGAGAACTCAGAACAGGGGGGAAAAGGGAACATCCTTTTTGTGTCAAAAGTTCAGCTGCCTTTTGGAAGCCAATTTATTTTACTTACACCCGTCGCCCGTTCTTTCCTTCGACTCCTGTTGCAAATACGTCCATTTACTGCTGGTATAAAATGGGGTGGGAATGGGGAGGGAGAGTGGGAATTGCAAAAAAGTCGAGCAGTCCGAAATAACAATCCACCACATGCCCCCCTGCCAACGGTTGGCCGAGGTCAAACCGTTCGAAAGAGTTCAAAAACATGTCAAAGACATCAAGAAATGTGTGTATTTGGAACCTTTTTTGTCGGAGCTTTGCTTTTTGTGCCGGGAACAACAAACGTCCCCGCACCGTTCCCGCTTCCCAAAACGGGAGACCAGTCTTCTTGTTTGCCTTTTGCATGTTGGCTCAATTCGTAAACCCCTCGACGGGGTTTTGTGAACCCTGCTCCGAGGAAGGGAAAAGAAGGGAGTCCCGGTGTCGTCGAAGTGGTACCGAACTTGAAATGTCTTCATCAATACAGGCACACACACTCAGAGATACAGACGCCCACACACACAAAACTGTTATCATTATTTTCATCATCCCATTCCAGCGGGGCCATCTCGGGGTTCGGGAAAATCGGCTTTCCTTTCTTCGGCTACCCTTTTATGCAAAAGGAAAAAGGGGACACACTCGGGGAGGGCAGCAGATGGATTCAACTGGGAGGGGAATAGGAGACATGGCAACGCAGGCAAGCAACAGTAAAACTGGGGTAAAATGCCATCGCTCCCGGGTGAATCCGAGAATTCTTCCCATTCAGGCGGCCTGATTTGTTCCCCAAATCCCGATAAACATTTCCCCAAGGACCGGCCGGCTTTTGTGCTGCAACACTTTCCCAGCCAGCCAGCCAGCCAGCCAGTGGGCGCCTGAACTGAAATAAAAATGTCTTTCAACGACCAAATCGCCTTATTTCACGTGGATCACTTTCTGTTCAGGTCGGTTCAACTCGGAGGGGTTCAAGGACGGCACAGCACAGGACGGCACAGGTGAGGCGAGAATACGATTGCAATCATCGCGAGAGCCAGGACAATGTCGATGTGGCAGATTGTCAAGACGTGGGCCTTTTCCCGGGAAGAAGAGGCTGCCGCCAGTTGCCCACTGACACACATGCGGACGCGCTCGCCTGAGAGGCTTCCTCTGTTTGTTTATTATTGTCATAATCAATAAAACATACCCTTTCGGTCTTCGATTCCTGCCGGTGCTGTCTGGGGGGGAGGAGATAAAATATTGCATTGAGGCCGGGCCTTTGTTATTGAGTTGAGTTTTTGTGCTCAACCGGACCGGTTGCTCGGGAAACGAACAACAATGTGTCTGTGCGTCTTTGTGCCAACACAGGACAGGACGGGACAACGAAAGCACAAAGACGCTCACCCTTGTCACAGACAGATAAACTCCTCCATCCCATCCCGGTGGCCAATGCGATCGGTTTGGAATAAATATTTAAAATTGAAGATATTTTTCCAATCCCTCCCCAACGTGTTTCCAACTTCTTCTTTACCACCACACAAGCCAAGGGCCGAGGGAAAATGTATCCGTATGGCTGCGGGCCGATTTCAAAAATTGTGAGTTGATTGAAGATTAGGCGAAAGAGCGGAGGAAGGGAAGACCTGCACGGGGCTCCCGGCGAGGTGCTTGACGGGAGGCATGATAGTTGGCGGTTCGTTTGTTTATTCGTTGATATAAAATGAACAAGGAATGGATTTTTCCATTGCCTTTCCATTTTTCCAACGGCAAGGGGAAAAGAAAACGGGAAGCGTTCTGCGCCGGGCGACCAATCATCGGTTGTCATCGTTTTGTTCCGTTCGTTTTCCTGCTGCTGCCCGGCGGGTGATTGCTTCCAGATTTGTACGATTATTCGAACAGAAGGCAAACAGAAGGACGGATGAAAACCGTTCAAAAGCCCAAGCAGAGGGTGGTTTGAGTTTTCTTTTCCACACCTCCCTCGATGCTCATGCTTCATGGCTTCATGGCTTCATGGGGGGGGGGGGGGAGGAATTGGTATTTTTCTTGGATACGACTTAATCAAACAAAGACATTCGTCTGCGCTTGTGTCGCTGGGCCGGGCTTTGCATGTCCCTCGGCAAGGATTGCTTTCCCACGGGCGCAAGGAGAAGGGCGCTGCTGTGTCGGGCCAGCCAGAAACAGAACGCAGAGAAGAAATGGAAAACCACCACAAAACAGAAAAGCGCGAAAGGAAAATTGTTTACTCAACGAGCGCTGTCCCCGCAACCATTTTCACCATTGCGCTCTTTGTGTGGTGCTGAAGCAGTGTGAATGGGACATTTTTCCATAATTTTCCCGTTTTCGGCAGTGCTTTTTTGTCGCTCAAATGGCAATTGGGGTGGAGGGGTGGGCAATTGTGACACGACAGCTTGTAGTAATTTGTTTACTATTCAAACAAGTAATGGCATCTTTTTTTTCGGTTGCAGTTGGTCTGTTGGTATTTTTTTCTCTCGATGTCCGTCGCTTTCGTGGAAAGCTTTATTGTTGCCGAAGGAACGGAACGGACCACAATTACATTAGGCGAAAAGTGCTTGCTATTTGCATTGATGTAGGGATATGACCGAGAGAGCTTTTAATTGATGTGATCGTTTCGATGTGACCGTTCAATTCAATTCCAATTACTAAATCGACCCCAAAAATAGTCAATCTCCAATACGCACCATTCATTCACTCGATAGAAGCGATCGCTTCGATGTAAAACTATCAATTAACGAAACATTGAACCAAAGGTTACCACCAGATGTTAATTATTTAAATTGATATCGGTTTAAACCAAACACAACCGACCGACCGCCTTTCCCGGCTGTTCCATGTTTCGCTTTAAGCTTGCTCGGGGGATAAAAAAAGCGAAATGATACTTACACACGGTCGATAACACACCGAACAACCGATCGAAACCCCTTTCGACTCCCCAGCCAATAGCACACACACACACTAATGAACCATTTAGTCTAATGAAAATTTGATCAGTTTATTAAAACTTTGCCTGCCGAGATTGCACCGCCCGACTGGCGGAATCACTTATGGGAATCACCCTCTCTCTGCGTCTTACCGGGACGAACCCTGTAGAAATCGGTGTGTAGAACATTTCTAGGGCTGAAAGTTTTCGCCTTTACCGCCAGGCAGCTTTACACGAAATGCGTCAGACATAATTTTTACATAACTTTCGCCTAACGACCCATGAACTGCGAGATGGATGTTGATGACGTTCTCCTTTTTTTGTTTCGGGGAACACCCATTCGGTTTAATGACAATTTCTTGTCGTTTAAAGAGGAGCAAAAGAGGAACTCGCCCCATCTCCCATCTCGGATCGGCCCCTTTGGGTGGTGGAAGATTATTGGCTCGCGTCAACATTCCCGCCCCGAAATAAAATCAATTGATAAAAATCAAACTTCCTTTCCCCGGGTCTGTTCTGGCCCCCATTCTTCCACCGGGGGGAAAAAGTCGATGAAATTGCACAATGTTGTTGTTGCCCTTGTTCTTGTCATTTCCTTTTTGCCAGTTTGAGTGAGAGTATTTTTTCTCTCCCCAATTTAAGACACCGAAAAGACACGCCAGTGGGTGGCAGGCGCTTTCGGCTCCGCTGTTCGCTGTCATTATCCGGACATTCGCACAGCTTCGCTCCACCCCGGACACATTGGGTCCCGCTCCACCGGGTCCAAAGCAGTTGATTATAATCGTTTACCGACGTTTGGCAAAGGAAAATTTTGAGAGACAATAAAAGAAAAAGGAAAAGTTTTTCCGCCTCACTTGCATTTTCGTTGCCAGTTCCGTTTGGAGAGGACGGTCGCGCTGCGCGTTGTTCACGCGCGTTTCGACGACCGTCTTTCGAATTTGGAAGGTTTTTTGTTTTTCTTTTTTTCGCCTTTTTTACCGCTCGGGCGGGCGGCATCGTGTGCTTTCTGGGGGATTTGCTTTCCTTTTTTTCTTCTTCCGTTTCAATGTGTGTGTGTGTGTGCGGGGGGAGGAGAAAGGAGGGTATAGAAGTGAAAAGAAGGCTGCAAAGCTTAACGCTACGGACTGTCACTCAATCGACTGTCGGTCCTTGTGTCATCTTAATGACTGGTGATGTGATGGGTTGGGTCTTCGGTCTTCGGGATTATATGCCGGTGAAATGTTTGAAAAGACAGCCGAGAGGAAGAGCAAACTCACCACTTTAACCGAGGGATAAATTTGATAAAACAAAAAGAAAAAGGTAAGAGGGAAAACCGAAGGAAAACACCATTTAATAAGATAGGAATGCATCAATTTTTAACGAGGATCCAAAGGCATTTGACAGATGTTTTTCTCGTTGGACCGTTTCAATCACCTTTTTCCCGGCCTTTCTCTCTCTCTCTCTCTCTCTCTTCCTCTCTCCACGCGAGCCACTTATCGTGAGCGTCCCCGATTTGCGGCATACGGGAAGTGATGAAAAACTTACTTACCTTCGATCACCATCACCCATCGACAGCACATTACGCTAATGCCCCGGACCTTCTCGGGAACGCCGGGATAAGTCCGGTGGAAAGCGTTTTTTTTCCTTCTTTCTTCCCTCGAAAAAACAGGGAAAAAGTATTCAAGCATGCCGGATATCGGAGTGGAGTTTGGGGTCGACAGGTTCCCCTTCCTTCTGTGGGTTGAACTTTTGCCGAACAGGCCAACGGAAATCGGAAAAACGGTTTGGCCGTGGAAGCAATTAAATTAATTCGATTCCAACCTGGAAGGATCTGGTGCGGTTTCTTAAGCCGCTTCAACCGGTGTGCGTGGAAATATCATTCCGTTGTGGATGAAGGGTGAGCGAATGAGAGTTCCCACATGAGAGAGTGAACGAGTGAGGTAATTAGACTGGTTCGGAGGGGGGATGGATCGGCCCCCACCTGACTGCGCCCAATTAAAAGTTTGATACGGAGGAAATTATGGGTTTGCGAGTAATAAATGGTATTATTTCAGCTGGAGCTGAGAGCCCAAACCACCCTTGCAACGTTGAGTGGAACACTCCTGTCGGATTAGAGAAGCAGTCCGGTGCCGAGTCGGTTGATGGTTGATTGGAAAATATCGTGGAGTTTGGGCTGGGACTGGGTGGAATAAGAAGCAGCAGCAGCAGTTTGATCTCACCTTGACGGGGTACCGTCATCATCCATCCAACAGTTTGGCTTGTTGGGGTCGGAACGAGCCAGGGAAAGTGGTAAGGTGTTGGTGGTGTACTTTCTTCCCTCCCATTCCCTACGACTGACCTGAATCGACTCTCCCATGCGCTAAGTGCTAAGTGGAAGGTAACCAAGCAGCAATGTTTATCGAAGAGTAGCTCTGGTAGAATATCTGGTCAGAATTAAGGTATTAAGGTGTGGGCTAGACCACCTTCAAGGGTGCGGTTTTTAGGGTGAACCCTCTCCTCGCCCCGCCGGGCTTGCCTTCGCATGCAAATCGGGTCTTGAAGCATCGTTCGGGCGCAGCACACGAACGGGTGGCGAACGGGTTCATATTTATGGGTTTTTGCCGGTGGGGTTTTTCGGAAAGCACTCGGTTTAACGAACTGCAGGTTGATGAATTGGCACATTTTGGAGGGCGGTTTAGGGGGAAGGGGACATCGTCCTTAGCTGAGAACGTGGGTCGCTGAATTGCAGACAAGTGCGATGACGCTTTAACCGGGTCAGAATGGTTAAAAGCTGAGCAGGAGATTGATGAACGTGTGCAAAGAAACATGTTCTGTGAAGGCACGATTAATTAAATGATTAGGATCGTTTAATTAGCTATATTTAAAGGTTTTGCCTGATAAGACACATTCCAAGAATCACTCATTCAAGTACATCGAACCGAAATTACATGATATACAGCAAAGCAATGTTCAATGCAGCAAAAACGAATGTTCTATTCCATATCAATTAGATCCTTGTTTGATGTTTTGAAATCACTTTTCTCAACCAACCAAGATGTTGATCTTTCAAACAGATTCTCTTATGCAAATGCACGACCTTCCCATACGTGCCTTGATGTGGTTGTAGTTGAAGAACTTGAAAGAAAGAATGAAACCCTCTCCATCGCTCATCCGGGTCTTGCATCAAAGCAACCAGCGCATGACCCACCGCCTGGGGCGGGCGGACCCCATTAATTCTACTACTTGCGTCTACTACGGGCGTACCTTGGTAAACTAAACACATCACCACATCATGAGGAACTGCCCAAAGTTTTTAATCCCCATCTGCAGCCTTGTTTTGATTACGAAATGTGATTTTTGGCGGGTTTGTTGGTAATCTTCAATTTCTTAAACGCTCCCACACAACCCGCCGCCGCCGCCGCACGCGCAGCAAACAAAAACATCACAAGGAAACACAAGCACGGAGCATAAATCACCGCCTGCCGCGCGATATGGGGCGACCTCGGCGGTGGTGCGCACTCTTCTTCCACAGCGCACAGTGGAAGATCCTCTTTTCTGGGGAAGACGTTTTGACGCGCAAACTATGCGGTAAACTAGAGCGAAACTTTGACGGAACGGTGCTTCCAGCAGCATAAACAAACGCACCAAAATGCGCGCAAAGCAGCGAGGAGAACCTTTGCTCGCTGGAAGGTGGTAAAAGAATCGAAATTCTTTCCCCATCACCGAGCTCCTCTTGGGGTGCTTGCTGCGGGTGGGCAAAAAGGAGGAAAATGCTTGAAATTGTTAGATGTGCAAACAGGGATGGTGTGCGCGCGGTACGGTGTAAAACACGCGAGCTCAAAGAGAGAGAGCGAAAGAAAGAAAGAAAAAGTTACACCAATAGGCAATTTAATTTAAATTTAGATTAATATTTATTTTAACTTGATTTCCTTCTCACTCGAGTCGCGCTCGCGCGAGTTTGTCGGTGGCGTGCCGTGGCCAGGTTGTTCTTGGTTGGCGTGAGTGGGGCTTCGGGCCGTGGAAAGGATGTCTCGTGTTCGTTTTGCTCATTCACACCGCTACCACTTCCTCCTCACGCGTGGCATCAGTAACGGTCGTTCGCCATGCTCGCCGGCTGCAACGATTGCGCACATCCGCCCGCCGGCTTTGCTCATTCGCCCTTTCCCGTTGGGGGCGTTGGGGAATAAATCGAAGGAATAAATCTCAATCTAATTCTGGTTGGTGCGGGAGTTTTTTTTTTCTCTCTCTCGCATTTCTCCACTCACGTGCAACGTTGGGCGCTTTGCTTCTTCTTTTTGTTTGGCGTGTCAGACACACGGTGCGTATCTTGAAGTGGCGCTGCTCATCTGCATCCGCGCGGCAAGATTCATGTCTACAAAGTTCGAACGTATTTTCTCGTTTCGCTCGCAATGTTTCCTGTCTTTCTAATCTGATTTGCCTCCATCTCTCCTCCGTGCGTCCAGGTGCCGTGTGGGGTGTGGGCAGAATCACCCCCCAGCGAGACCCACAAGCTGGTCACACGGTTGCAGAGAGTAAAGCGAGTGAAAGAATTCGCGCTCGCCGATTGCCGAGAACTTTTGAAGCGTGCTTTGAAACAATTTTCATTTATTTCACTCGCTGGTATTGTTTGAGCGCGCAATGGAATGGAATTGGCCGTCTGAAATGGTGATCTCGCTTTGCAATGGTGTAGCGAGCTGTGTTTTGTTTCGTGCAGAGCGTTTTCACTTTTCGTAGTTGCAAGCTGCAAGCAGCATCTTAACGAGAAAAGTATTTAAATCCAGAAGTTCAGATAATTTGAAACAGTTGCTTGAAGAAAAGACTTGAAGTTGACGAAACTAACATCAAATTGAATGCTTAAAATTCGCTGCATTAAGTTAAGATTCGTATCTCATCTCTCATCAAGTTTAATTGCTGAGTTTTCTACGCACAAAAAATCCATCCAAACACCCTAATGCATGCAACGGTAAAGTATGCGTGAATAAAACAACTCTGTCCCCTTCCCGGATCTCCGAGGTTGCGCTTGCTGCCTTGCTTTCTCGTCTAAAACTTCTTCCACGGGTGGGAAATCTTAACCATCCCAATCTCCCTGCATATCCTCCACCTAAACAGGCGCGACCAGAAAGTAAGCAGAAACCACGAAACAGACCGAATTACCACCGGAGGCTGACTGGCGGATGATTTATGACAATCGCGTAATGCAAAAGATGTGTTAATCCCGGCACGACCCAAGACTCTCCAGAGGGCCACGACCGACGAATCGCAACGCCGCTGCGTTATCGACCGTGACAGTGAACCCAGCGCGGCCCAGTGTCAAGGAGAAGAAAGAATGAGAGGGACAGAGGCAACAGAAAGAAATAATTACTCCACAATTACTTGGGCCTGAGCCTGAGGGCCTTCCCAAAGTACGATAGCTCCCAATGCCCCCATTGCCCTGTCTCGCTGGATTGGAGGGGTGTGGGAAGTGCAGCAATGCGGTTAATTGTTGATATTCATGATCGGTGACAGATCCATTACGGGGCCCAATCAAAGTTCAGCGAGTTGAATAAATTAATTTACTTTGCTCTTGGCACACCCGCGTGAGATGGAATGGATTGAATGTCAAACTATATCTTTTTTTTTGCTTTTCACTGCGCAAAGAAGCACAACCGACACATTCCGCGTAATTCAGGCGTAACAATCTTGTTAAAGTGTATCCGTATCAGTTAGAAAAGGCTCAACTCTCCTCGTAAGCTGTTGTTTTTTGTTCTTTCATCTGTGTTTGAGTTTGAGCTGACTTCATCCACAACCATTCGTCCATTATTTGCCCCTTAAGGGAGAAAAGGTATTTTTGCTGGTTCACTTCCAACCACCCTGCAATCCCGTGGGAGATGCGAGGACCCACCGTGTCTCAACGGCGGAAGCGCAAGCGACCATTAATCGATTTTCTCTGTTTCATTATTAATGTAATAAATCGTTCAGCGTTTGGAGCGTTTTGGTTTCGAGCACCTCGGTTGCTGCTACATTCGGGCGGCCCTCCAACAGGTTGGTTGATCTATTTGCACGTGGCTGCGAGCGAGGGAAAGGCAGTGGGTGGGTGAGTTTCATTTTCCCCTGTTCAAACAGGGCCGGGCACTGCCGGGTGGGCGTTTGAAGCACGAACGCCCGAGCACACCAGGCCTACTCTTACTCTCGTTAACCATCCCAAGAGTCCAATCTCGAGAAAATGTTGGCTCGTTTTTCCTCCTCACTTCCCTCCTTACCCCCATTGCTTCATTGCTCGTTCCCTCAACTAAGGACCTAAGGTTGTGAGCGTTTTTCTCCTGAACCCAGTTCAGGGAACCATCCGAAAACATTTCCTCTCGCCCGGCCAATGTTGTCTCAGTCGGTTCCAAAGGGCGGAAAAACTCTCAATGTGTCTACCTTTTCAATCATCCCAGCCAAGGGTAAGGCTGGCATCGCTGATCAGGGGGGGGGGGGGGCCCGGATTGGCTATTGAAGGCTATTGCGAAGAAGTGGCAGGGGCAGTGGCCCGGCGCTGGTGAAGGTGTTTCCATCAAATGGCAGACAGGTTTCAAGTTGCCACCCGGTGAAGCGTTTTATTGCACACTCAGCTTACGGTGGGATTTGAGGATTCTTGTTTTCGGTTTTTTCGGTGCACAGCCTCCGGTGGTGGCTTTTCACCGGGCTAAGGTCGCTTTTTAGCTAAGTGCTCCCAGCTAAACGGGTGTGCACCGCCGCTCGCCAAACACTGTAACGATCGGGCTGGAGTGTATTCTTCCTGGTCGGTTGGTTCGGTGGAAAACTGAAGGGGAAAGGGGATGCTTCACTCTTGCTTGGATGGGTTCGAATTCTTCATTTTGCCGATCAGAGCGGGACCAGTGGGTTTGGGGGCGAGAGAAAAAGGTGAATGTAATCCATTCAATGCCAGGGCGTCTTTAGTGGGTACGGCTTTTTAGCAGCATTTCAGCGTTAAAGTGTAGCGCAGCTTTCGGCGAAACTGAAGCGTGCTGGGAAAGTAAGAAGTCAATGTCCAATTGAAGTATTTTCTCTTTGCTCTGCCGTCTGCCCGAAATCGGATGTCGACGGTTTTAGAGGCGAATCAAAATAATCAAACCGCTATTTAATGATTAATGAAGATTGTTTAAAACCCCAAAGGTTAACTGAATTGATGAAATTGGAAGGAAAAATAAGTTTTGTTGATGAATTACTAGAATCTAAATAATTCCTCAAAGTCAAAGAACTTTACCAAAGAATAAGCAATTAATAAGCAAATAATTGAAAAAATCTACCGAAATCAATAGTGCTTGGCGTTCTCTAAGCTTTTCCAAAAATGCTGCAAAATGCTAACCTTGATTGCAACCCACTTTCCGATGCAAAGTCTATATAATACAGAGGTCGAGTCGTCCAGAACATTTGATCAAAAAGCGTGGGAAAGTTTTGACAGCTGGATGAAAAAGCTTCAATAGTTTCATCGTAGCATACATTGAGGTTTTAGTTGTTGTGCATGCAGTGGTCTGAAAGCATTTTCGGCCATTTTCACATCGTTTGTTTGTAATATTGTACTTTAAAAAGTTGACGAATATCAAGAAAAGATAGAATTATAGTGAAATTATCAATTACAACAAGATCAGTGCCCGAAATTACGACGAAATCTTGGGCAGCTCAAGAGGGTCAAAGCTAAGTGGCCAGATTTCTGATTGTGGTCATTTTTAAGTGATGAATTACTGAAAAAACTACTCCATGCCACGTTCATGAGAAAGAAATGTATAGTTAAATTAAGTTTTGAGCACAAAATGCACAATTAGCCCTAAAAAGTGTATGGTTGTTTGGAATCGTTTGTGAACGCTTTTTCATCTAACTGTCAAAAATAAGCTTTCAAAATGGTGGATCAAAATCGAGCTATGCATCGACCTCTGTATTATATGGACTTTGTTCTGATGCATCAGCTCAACCCGTTCTCGCCTACTACGATACTAAGATACTCCACTACGCCAACCAACCTGTAGAAAGCCTTTAATCTCTTGATGCATCTCCCCTCCCTCTCTCTCTCTCTCTCTCTTTCGCACGCTTCAACCGTTCGACAAGTCCAGCATGGAAAAAAGGGTTTGTTCGGTGAGGTTGCGGGGAAAACGACTTTAAAACTTACCCTCACGTACGTGCCGGTGTAATCGGAGTTCACCGCCGGCGTGTGCTTTAAATGCGCCACTCCAAATGCATTAACCAAACCGAGTGGCATAAAGTGCAAATTAAGAAAAGTTTGAAAGCAAGCACGCGGGCGATCAGAACAGAGCAGCAGCAGCGGCAACAGTAGCAGCATTTTGCCGCAGTAAGCTAGCCCTAGCCTTGGCAGAGCAGAGTGCAGCGAGCAAATTCGGTTCGGTGTAAAAGTCACATTCGAAATAATTTGAAACGTAATAAAACGTTCGGCAGCTGCAAATTATGAATGCAAGGGCCGTTCCCTAAAACAGATTATGGTCAAGGGGGGAGCGGGAGAGAGTGGAGGACAAACGGCGGAGGTCATGTACGTGTGCAGAGTGTTTCGTAGTGGACAGTTGGGACTCGTACTTCTGCTCAGCATTTTGTACCAGTTCCCTTTTCCGGTGATCATGTACCATCGCCATTCCGAACCCATTTGACCTTACTTCCGCTTGGTTTGGCTCCCACGTTTCACGGGTATGATGATGAAGAAGAAGACCAAACCGGAGGCAGATTATGGGCAGTCAGTGTCTTTTTTTTGTGATGATTTTTATTTCCAGCTTTTTGTGTGTTTTTGTGTAGGAAAGGAAGGTATGTTTTTTTTCCATTGGTGCTGCTCATAGTGTAGTGTTCCATTGGTGCAAGCCAGCCAGCAGGAACAGCCCTTCCAGTCAGCACACCAGTCATTATCGTAGCAACGCGGGCAGGATGAATCAACACCAGCAACAATAAGCAAAAACAAAAAAAAAAAAGGCTGGAAAGGGTCAAGCCAAAATGGGAAAGGCCGGTTTCGGAGCGGCAAGGAAGGAAGGATGTGTTGAATAAATACAGCCGTCCAAGCAGTGATGTACGCTGCCTTCCGGGTGTGGGGGAAGAGATTGCGAAAAGAAAAGACAACGATAACATTGTCTAGCGCGTGTCTATGGAGCGCAGCGCTTTCCCGGGTTCCGCTTGCCGCCGCCATCTTGCGTCCGCCGAATTGCAGCACTGCTCCAGCAGCAGTGCGCCCTCCGGCCAGGATGTATCGAATATTCGTGTCCGTACTTCTTCTTGTCGTTTGTGCTTTTTTTTGTGCTTTTAGATTTGCACTCGCTTTTCCTACGCTCGCCCGGAACTAGTACGTGTACGTACCCACACCAACACACCCGGGCTGGCTCTTCCATCCTGGCACGTTCCACGGTGCACACGTCCCGGGCATGCTTTCCCGGGGCGTAGGCGCGCATGGGTGATTCGGAAAATGAGTCTTTTATAGGGCTAATGGCAAACGATAAAGCCGAAAGGCCGAACGGGACCGGGAGCACTTACGCCGAGCCGAGGATGTGTCCCGGGCCAGCATCGACCCCGGGTGCCATCAAATATGGCCGGGCTTCTGGAGAGCTTCCGTTAGTTTTCTTCCAGTTTACGGTTATTGTTATGAAGCTGTTTCGTTGAGGCCGTCCCCTCACTCCCGCTCTTTAGTCTTATCTCTCTGCCACTGGGTAGGAATGGTAGGTCGGAGGAAGTTGTCGTCGTTGCATCTCGTTTTGTGTTTTACGTATGCTCACTCGTGTTTTGCCGATCGATTGTGGCCCGGTTTCGCTTCTGTGCCCGGTCGATGGGACCGGTTAGTTCATCTTCCGGCACTACTTCCCGGGGAGCTGGCAAAGGATTGTGTGTGTGGGTGGGTGTGTGTGCTCCTTGTCGGAATGGATGTGTGATTTGTAGAGTGGCCGAACGAACGGTATTGCCGGCGGGCCGTCCGTTTGCTATTGCTCCCGTAGGTATTGTTTGGGAAGTGTATCGAATTATTTTTATGCTGCTGCTGCTGCTGCTGCTACTCCTGTTTGTTTGTGCCTTCTTTTCCCTTTTTTTCTTCTGGTTTAAACTCACTTCGTTGAGCCATTTAGAACGAAGCTAAGACCATTTGCCAGCGTGCAATCGTTCCGGACGCTATCGAACCTGGGATGTCTGGGTGATGAAATTAATGTGCTGCTTTATGCTTTCGCCTGCAAGAAGCGTACATTTTTGCACGAATGAAATATTCATGCAGAAAATTGAGCTGCAGGAGAGGTGCTAGACGCTGCTCTGTGGCTTGTGGAGCAATCCTTTGCTTTGGGGGGAAAGTGGAAGCAATCTTTCTGCTTGTATGTGCACTCACTCACACAGCCACGTGCGATCTTTACAGAGCGATCGATATCGTTTTCATGTGAGCTACAAGTAACGACTACCAAACTCAGTGCTGGAAACCAAACATTAATATACATGCATCATACATCATCATATACACTCGAAAAAAGGCAAAACAGAGCCCTTTCTTTTGCGCAGATTCGCGAAACAATTAAAACAAGATAGAAAAGCCTTTGCTCATTCGCGCACAAGCAAAACACTTCAAACCGAGAAAGAACGACAAAACAGCAAAACAACACGAGTTAAAATAAATGCAACAACCCTTCAACGCCCTCTCATATGTGAACGGGCGCGCTCAAAAACATGACAAGGGTTGCAATTAAAAAGGGATTTTTGTCGCTTTTACTTTCGCTCGCTTTCTCCTTGCACGTCCCCCCTAGAATGGTGTGTTAGCGGCTGCGTTTACCGACGAAGCGTTTAGTCCAGCGGTGGTTTGTTTTTCGTCGCTGTGTGTGATGCGTTTCCTGCATGGTTGGAAGGACATGCAAAACAGGCAAATGGTTTAAATGGTGTCCTGGAGGCACTGGAGAGAGACGGACCAGGTGTGTGCTACCTGTTGGTGTGGCTCTGCCGGGGACCTCGGCCTCTCACTCTCTATGCAAATGCGTTGACATTTAAGTGAATCCATCCGGCAGAGTAGCAGCAACCCGTGAAGAAGAGGCAAGAGAGGCTGAATAGGAACTAAAAGGGTTAGAAAGGGCCCATTCGGCGAAACCAAAAAAAAAAGAAGCGCTGACCAGTGATGGGTAGGGTTGTGAGGGTTACGTTGCGTTGACAGTTTCCTTCCAAAGTGACGGAAAATCAACACGGAAAAGGGGTTTTTGCCGATGATGAAGCGCACGTGATGAAGGTTTCGTAAGCGAAGGTGTCAAACGGCCATTTCGAGCCGTGATTTTGATGCATTGTGTGTCGCTATTGAAAGCGTTTGAGTTGTTGGATAAACTGTAACCCAGCTCCCGGGCGTGCAGAGTGAAGGATGGACAATATTTAGCAATTTTTGTACTGAGCTCGGGGGTCAAGGGTCACAATGGAGGTTTTTGGAAAGCTTTTAACGGCAGCGTTTCGGCAGCATAAAGTGTCTTATGTGTGGTGGATATTGCGTTTATGATTGCACCGACCTTTTCTATGATTCTAAAATGCAACAACAATGTGAAATTAATATGCACATGCCAAGGAAAAAAGTGTCTCACAGAGGGTCGTATCGGCTGCTGGAAAAGATTGATTAACAACTCGATAGCAACCAGCCGTGTTCCGTTTTCCCACCCCAAACCCCTCCTCGAACACTGCACACGAAAATCATTAAAAATCTCGTTAAAATCTAAAAAACATCATCGATCCACACTGGACCAACCGAGTCAACCGGGCTCACCGGGCGTCCAACGTCCCGGACGCCCGTCTGATACAATATTTGCAGCGTTGCCATTCGAACCATTCCAGCGGCCGGTGGAACCTGCTGCACCAGAACGAACGAGTGGTGAATTCTAGGGAACAGGGCAGAACAACCTCTGGTCTCTCCGCAAGGACGCCTCCCGGAAGGGCACGGAAACGCAATATCGTCCGAACCGGCGGGTTTCATTCATTCCGTCAGCAAATATTGGCACTGTGATAAAGCTCTCTGGATCCTTTTTTACCGTACGCCCGATACTACACACACACACACACACACACTCGCTTGTAGTAAGAACTCCTGGTACTACAAGCCCTTCTCGCCCACAGATCTCTCTCTGCTATTAGTTTGTTTTTCTTTTTCGCACTCTCAGGATGGTTGATTCTGGCCTGACCACGGACGGACCAAACCCCGGTTGGCCGCTCGTGCTCGTTTTTTACGTGCGTGTGTGTGTTACGAGCCTGTGTGTATTTACAGGTACAGGTCGTTTCCTGTGCCCGATATGCCCCGTGCCATCGTGCGTCTTACCGCGCCTTCCTTCCGGTGCTTCCGGCCGACTTTGGAGGTTCGCCATCGTGGAGGTCTTGCTGGTCCTCATCGTCTCCCACAACCGGTTGGACCGAATCGCCCAGACACGCAGCGCACTGGCACGGGAAGTTGGGTTAGGGTAAGAAAAATACAATTATTTCTATTTGCGGTGGACTTTGCAGGGTGACAGGTGGTTCGGGGCTCGAGTTTGGCTACTAGCCTAGTCCCGTCCCCCTTTTCCGCTCGGGAACTCTTTGCTTGGGCTTGAGTAAACAAGCGACCAGAAGCCAGCGAACCCAGCTGGACCAATCGTTCCAGTTCCCATACTGGCCACTCCGAAGCTACGCGGGCAAGCGTTTTATCCATGCGAGTGGGGTTGTAAATAGGAACGCAAAAAAACTCCCTCCCCGACCAAAGGGTTGAATGAAAAATGCACCTGTAAATAGCGCTACTCTAATGCTCGTACTGTATGAGGCTTTTGGCAAAGGGTGGATCATGAGAGAGCTTTCTGTGTACTCAACGGCTGGGGCAAAGGGGAGAGCAAGCTCCGTAAAGTGAAGTAGATTTGTTGGGGCTCAGATTTATGACCCTTTGCGGTCCCGAGGCTTCCGGGTGAAGTTTGTATTCACACTGGGCTTATGTGGGCGCACAGCTAGAAGGGATTTGTTGATTGGTTGCTAGACTTTTGAATGGAATCAGCGACGAGTTTGACGAGTTGGGGCAACGCTTTAATCGGTATCGATCGAATCACCGGCATGCTATCCATTAGTACATTGTTAGTACAACCGTTAGTACTTTATTGAGCAAGGGGAAGGTTTTTTTCTCGCGATCGATCAAAAACACCTCTAACCGATTGATGCCAGTTTCGTCAGTGGTTCTACTTTTTTGGAAAAAGCCAACTCTCCAACCATCTTGTGTGTGTGTGACGAGCAGTGGGTCAATCATTTTCATAATCAGTTCATTAACATTACAATCACAGGTGCGCCCTCCGGACGACCGTTTAGTCAATAATTTATGACAAAAATTGCTCAGTCAGCTGCCCCGCCGCGACTTAAACCGGAGCAGGGGCGAGCAAAGAATGCAGTACGGTATGCTCAGCCGACCGAATCTCAGCACCTCGTTGGGAATCAATTTCGTGGCAAACGCTCAGCCCCGCCATCCAACGCCATCCCCCCCCGCCCATGAATTCGTTATGTAAATTTGAAGCGACTGCCAGCGACAACCAGCGAACCAGCGAGGTCGGGGTAATTGGTACGATTGCTCCGTCCCCGAGGTTCGCCCGGTCCCGGTCGTGGTCGATACGAATCGACGAAATAATGACATTATAATAACGCTATCATCACACCATCGAACTGCGAAGCGCGAGGCGAGTCCAGCAGTGCGCCACACCGTGCAGCAGTTTGGTCGTTTGAAGTGGTCCCGCCGCCCGTGATCGACTGTTTGCACCGATTCCCGGGGTTGAAGCTCGAAATCAACCAGTTTGCCCCCTCCCCCCCCCCCATCGTCCTCCTTCCTCCCTCGGAGCCCTCGACGAGCTTGCTGGGCTGGAAAAAGACCGAAAAAAGGTTGACGGGCGGGCGGAAAAATGAGTTTAGACATTCCACGACTAACCCGTGACACGTGACTTTCGAACGCAGTGCGCTGGCGTTGATCCTGTGATAGAGTTATTAAAGCGGCTCTAGGGGTGGGTGTTTTTTCTCTACTCTGTTCTTTGAAAATTGAAACTCAATTACTGTTTCGGAAAGGGTTCTTTTTTTTGTCTGGCGTTGTTAATGTGTCAGAGAGGACACACGATGGCTGAAGCGATAGCTGGAAAGGCGATTGCGGGTGGGCAATCGGTTAAGTGAATTCGAGTGTAATATACACTGTAATCAATACAATCAAACCGCAGCAGTGGGTAGAAGGGTGGCTGGAAGGGAGTTCCAAATCCGACCGAGATCGATATCTCGCCTAGGTCGAAATGAATGTAGCAATAAAAGTGAGTGCCTATTTCGGTTTACAATTTCAATCAATTATGATAATTAGATCCAGCCAAAGCGAACAATGGGCGCGGTATAGTTTGAAGTGAAGTGGGCGGAATTTGGTGCGGGGTGGTGATATCAGTGATATGATGTTTAGATTTTGCCATTTTTCTGGCCGTGAAAAGTGGATCGATGTGTATGATCGTTGGGTAATGTGGATGAGTTTCACAATAAATTGCTATTAAGCCTTTTGTTTGTGTTTTCATGAAGGGAAGGGGACAATTCAACATTGAGGGGAACAGTTTTTCAACAGCATACACATCATTGTAAAACTAAATGCCAGTGTTTGCCGCTCAATTATTTTTGGGTCAATTCTAGGAAAAATAGGTGCAATTAGAATATCGCTCGCTGGGCTAAAAAATGTTCATTCCAACACGAACCGACACCTAAACAGGCTGTATCACGCATCCATACATGCATTAAATCAATATTGGTGAACTAGAATGCTGCACCAGCAGTGGTGGCTGGTGGATTATCAACCCAAACATCACCACTATTATCACAATGAAAAGGGGGTAACATTTCTGTCGTCCGCCAATTTTGGAGCATCAAAGCTCTCAGCCAGCGACACATTCCACCATATGCACCACCCCAAACCGAGGCAGTTGATGGGAATTCTTCGCAAATTTAGCTCGGCCGATCGCTTAAGCCGAAATTAAATTTCATTTCCCATCCAAGTCCAGCAAGCTGCTAAGCTGCTCCATCGTCCCGGCACCGAGTGCGGTTTGGGCAAGGTGCCAGCAGCGCTGCTACTACTGTCAAATGTTCCACGCTGCTAACATTTTTGCATTACGCGAGCGCGAAAGATTGAATGAGAAAATTCCAGCACCCAAAACCCAAATGCGCCACACGGGAAGCGGTTTTGGGGACGAAGGCCGAACTCGTTTTTTTTTTGGTTGCTTTGTCTCCCAGCAACTGTGGCAGTGTAGTAGGAAAGCTTTTGGGATGCAAACCGGGCACAGGAAGCAAATGGAAAAGCTCACGAAAAAAAGGGAGAGAGAGAGTGAGAGAGGGACAGAAAACAACGCACGAACGCAGGAGGTGACGATGCCCGGCGGCCGGCGTGAAATGAAAAGGAAAAACTTTTCTTTTGTTATGAAAATTGCTGAATTTGATGCAATGAAAGAAACCCGCCCGGGTGGAAAATTGGCTAATTATTTTCCAGCACCACCACCACCACCACCACCATCGCTAGCAGCCACCGGCAAAAGGGGGGAAAGGGAGTTTCATTTGTGCTGCCGCGCGTCTACGTCCATCAAACACCATTTGGCAGGAACGGCACGGAACGGGGTGACTGGGTGTTTGGCGGGTGTGCCAAAAGGGCGATGAGATCACCCGAATCAGGCGGTAGGTCAACCGTGGTGTGGCAACATTCGGTCCAGTTCGATGGCCTTCTCGGAAGCTGCAGCAGGTTTCGAAATGGTTAATTTCTTGAGCAAAGTGAACCACCGCTGGATCGGGCTACATCCGGTTTCGGGGGAGTTTCCGGCGCTTTCCCTCATCACGGCGACTCTGGGGAGGGTGGTAGTTAAATGTGCGTTTTTTTGTTGCTGTTCGTGCACTTGCTTTCCTCTGCTTCGGTTGGTTTTCCCCCATTTGGAGGCCAACACATTCTAGCTGACCATTTCACAGCAGCCGGGATGGACTTTTTTTTGTTGCATTAAAATCTCTCTCTTTCTCTCTCTCTCTCTCTTTCTCTTGCTCTTGATTCATCTCGGCTCTGTTCCCATTCTGCATGGTGGTATTGTTAAAGTGAATTTAATTAAGCTTATTTGCGCGCAGATTTTGTGCGAAGGCGACCCCAGGCGAGCCCAGACTGCATGCCGGGAGCCATCGAGCGGAAGCGATTCCGGGTTTCCTAGCAAGCATTCCACACAACGCCCACCCGGAAATTGTGCTGCGAACAGCAGCGGAAGGGCAAACACGAGAGAAAACAAAGCCGACCAAAAAAAAGATTCCTGCTCCGGAAATCTACAATTGCAGACACAAAGTTTGCGAACAGCATTGATTGACGAAACGGAAGTGCGCAGGCAAACGGCTGCCGGCAGAATGGTGTCCACTTCTGGGTGGCGTCCAATCGGACAGTGGAGCAGCGAGAAACACCAGCAGATCTTTGTTAATTTATCTGTAATCAAATCAGGACGATACAAATGTGTATCTAACGCGCTGCAGCTACGCACCGTTCCTCCCCGTTTCCGGTTCCGTTCCGTAGTTAATTGAATAGAAATGAGAGCAAACAGAGGGCGAGGGGCAGGATGCTATTCAATTTGTTGCTTCTCCCAAAGCACCGCCACAGCGGGCTCGTATCCTTGCAAGATCATTCGTATCGGCTGTAGATGCATTCGTTGCTCTGTACCGAGCATTTCTTTGTTTGTGTACTTTTTTTCTCTCCCAGCTCCCAGTTTGTCTCAAGCAAATGATTAGTCTCTGCTTGCTGGGTGTCATTCCTGGTATGCTAGAGCAGATTAGGTTTTGTCGTTCCGGGAATATGCTCTTCTATAAGCACAGGACCACCACCATTGCGACAGAAGTGCGCTTCGAATCAACAGACGAAAGCGCGTTTGTATGGCGTCCCCCAGCAGTTTGTTTGTTCAATTTTGCTAAAATGTTTACGTTTCCTTTGCCCGTTGATGAGTGTTTTCGCCCGACGCGACGGGCGCTAAAAATAATCGTGATTAGTTTAAGACAATCAAGAAGGCGCACAGTGAGCGCTTATTAGGTGATACTGGGAACTGTTCGGTAAGGCTTTCGGGCAAGTGCTTTTTGCGGCGTGATACCGGGAAGCAATCTATGGTGGATTATGTTGTAATGGATGTATAATTAAACGGTACTTTGAATTGTGAAATAAATGTACTTTTGAGAAATAATGAATGAGTGATTGGCGGTGAGTGTATTTACAAGCATTTGGAGGTGTAATTAACGATTTGGGATCACGCAATGAATGGATTAATGAATAAAAAATATCCTTCAAAGGCCTAAAGGTGTCCTTTTTTCAGAGTATTCTCCCCAATTTCTCCCGATAATTTCTGATTTTTCTAGTTTACTTGTGTGGCAGTTTGTCATGGTAATTTACCATAGCTTTTAAAAATACGAAAAATTGTTGAAATACCGCTAAAAATGGATGTAAAGCATCACTTGGACACAGTATGAATATAGTAATAATTACATGTATAATGAATATAGTATATAAAATTAACTAACAGAACCCCCTCTAGCGTCGTCTTCACAAACCAAACTCAAAGGTTTCATTTAAGCTTTCATTAAACCATCAGACCACTAACCACGTTAACCCAACGATTAAACACTATGCCAATCAAACAGTTAATAAGCGATGGTTGTTTAATTGATTATACATTTCCAAGCAATTAAATTGCTATTGCTACCTCCGCAGATCTCCAAAACCGATTAGAAACGGCAGCATTCGGGCTGGAAAACTTTTGCGCTCACCGGTGGCGCTATAAAAAATGAACATAAATATTTAGCGCTCACCAAGATGTTACCAGCTTGCCTGCCGTGGGTTGCGTTTCATGTTGCTGTAAAATTAAAAGCAAAGCTGTGAAAGCACAGCCCCCCGAAAGCGCCATGACATGTATTTACCCGACCCGAGGACTAGGCAGACGAAGACAGAAGGCTGACGGTCACCGTTCGTGCCACCGACAGATATATCGTGCTCGTCGTCACGCAAAGCCTCGTTCGTTCGCGCTCGAGAAGCATTACTCTTTTCGCCACTGACTGATAAACATTTTTCACCCTCATGCTCCGTCTGCCGTATTTTGTTTGGCTTCCCATTTTGCGCCCACGCCTTTCCTGGCAGGCAATCGCATGGGGTGCCTTGCGGGCGAAAATCTAATAAGAAAAAATGGCATTATTTCGGATTGTGGTAGGATGACAAATTTAGTGATCGGACCGAGCGGATGGAAAATCGTTACGCGAAATAACAAATAACATGCTCAGCCCTCTCCGCCCCATCCAGCCCATCAATGGCAAAAGGTGCCGACGAATAAACATCATTCGATCAGGATTTTACGACCACTCGGTTTGTGGAGGTTTACAAAACCAGCCTCGTCTTGTGCCAAAGTCTTTTGTTTTTGCTGCTGCTGCTGCTGCTCCTTTTATCGATTCAGACGTAAAACTGACGAATGTTTCGAATATCTTGCATGTATCCGTCGTCTGTGTGCGGTTTGATTTTCCATCTCGCAACCGGATCCATTTCTGCCGTTGCTTCCTCCAATTATGGATTTCCTTCATGAAACGGAGCAAACAAACAAAAAACTATACTGTAGTGTAGCTATTTCCCTACATTTATAGGTCACCGTTTCAACTGCACGCGGGGCGGGGGGGGGGAGTGTGGAATGCGAAAACTGAACGTGATCGGTGTACGGTTACCTCATCAAGTGCGAACGGGGTAGCCATCACTCCGCAATTGACCCCGGCAACACAGAATCTCATATTTCCCGGGCGAAACATTACTCAGCATCTGTGGGCTTGGGCACCCTCCCCCTGAACATCTCCCACCGCGATTTCTTATGGCGAACGAACACTAATCCCATCCGACTTCCGGGTTGCATGTGGACGAAACCCTTTTCCGGCGGTTGTTGGGTGCCGTGGCGGTCCAAAAATAAGGTTCGGTCGATTTCCACATCGCTACACTTAATGTGCGGTCGTGCACGGTATCGGTGGCTGTCTACTTATCGATTTCAGATTCCATCAATCCTTCGTCCCGCAGCTCACGCCTCCCAACTGCTTCTCTCCACTGACCACATTTCCCGGAAGGAAGTGGCGGATGTGGCGTAATCGGAGACGTTGCATTCCGTGGTCGGCATTTGAAAACATCGCGAACATGCGAAACAGTTCCGTTTCCAGTTCGTTACTCTAATCAAGTAATCCGGGGGATTCGGAGCAACATATGCAAAAGGGGTTTGCGCGCGGTTTCGGGGAGTGCTTGGAAGAGGCTTGCCGGTTGGAAACTCGATCACTCGATTTTCGGGGCATTTGAGACGCACGGGTAGCACTTGCACCCCCAAAACTTGCACCGTTGTTCGGGGGCTGACGGGTTTGGGGTTCGCTTTGTGTGAGCGCGTGGTACGTCTGTACAACAAAACGTCGATGTGTTGGATTGGGTTTTGTTTGACGGAAGAATGGATGCCGGCTAGAGGGTGGTACATACGGGTTGGAATGAATTTTGCTTCCCAGATCGAGATCGAGAAGGTAGAAACAAATTGCATTTTCAGGATTTAAGGCGTACCGTGGAGTGGTACTGGCGCACTGCATCCAATGAGCAATGGAATGTTAATAGAAGTGGGGCCAACTTGGGAAGACATAGGGACGGTGGAAAGTTACACAACGGAGCGGCCAACATAACGTGTTCGTGTGCCGTTCAATTCCCCTCTTCCGATGCAATGAATATAAACCATGCTAGCAATCTTTCCAGATTCAATTTGTCTATTTGAATGATGAAGCTTTTTTGTGTGTAAATGGTATCTTCTTTCCTGAACGACTCGAAGAGAATATATTCACTTCCAAGAACAACAGACAATCGAGCCACATGAGCCATCATAACAGCCGGGGCGGTGAAAACCAATCAAAAAGCTTTGCTGATGATGCGATTAAATGTAAGCCTGTAAAGGGGTGGACGGCATACATTCCATACATTCCAATATATCATGTTGTCCAGAACAGCCACAGTTGACAGAATAGTATGCAAATAATTGTACAGCATGAGAAAACATTTGCTGTCTAAGTTGTGGTAGGCAATGGATGGGATGGGTGGAAGTCGTTTGAAAGAAGGCAACAATAGCTAATGCCTATTGTTAAGCGTATGGTGTCAATTTGTTTGATGTCCAGATTCAGCTGGTATTGTAGAGAAGATGGTTCCTCGAAAAGGAAGGTATGAGAAAAGCAATATGGTTAGTAATTGATTAGAAGATTAAAAATTTCACCTCAAGGATGACAATTGTAGCGTGTATTGCTCTCGAACAATCGATCACATTGAAAACATTCCCATCATGCTTGGATGAATGGGATGTTTTCTCATACTTTTGTATTGTTTGATCCATTGAAGTACAGCAGCACGCCAGCAAGTATTGTGAAGCTTTAATTCCCTTACTTATAGTTTGACATTCTTAAGCTATCGTTGACGAGTAATGATTGGAGCTATTGTGAAATTGTTGGAGTCATTCCAGCACACATACACACATACACACATGCACTGACCCTGCCCAATGTCAGTCCTAATCATTCTTCACCTATATAAACGTCTTTACCCGGTCTTTACTGCCATTTGTGACATGTGCGGGTGTTTTGTATGTTGCGACGGCCACCGGGCCACGCCATTCCGACCAAGAGTGCCAGCTTTTAAAGCTTGTCATAAAAATCCCAAAACATAAAACTCGTCATTTCGGTCGAGCGGCCCTTCCCCCCCCCCCCCTGGCAAATAGTGTGAATAGTGGGACAGAACGGGGTCGAACCGTTTCAACAAACGGAAGGCTTACAACCGTTTGGCTTTCGCTGATCCGATGCAAATGGGTCCATTCTGCGGCCGGTTCCTAACCCTCCCTCAGGTTCCCGTACCAGTTGTCTAGTGACAAAGACGATCACCAACCGGCAAACTTTTCTTTTCCCTCTGCAAAGGCAAGGGTGTAAGAAGGGTGGTCTCGTCGCATCCGCGTCGAACGGGCAGCGTCGGTGGTTGGAAATGGTCGTAAACTTTTACTACCGCAAAGGCACGCCAGGGTTGGTTCGGGGGGTTGGGTGGTTCGGGCTGGTCGGTTGATCGGGTGCCAGAGTTCATTCATGCGGCAGGCCGCGCCGGCACACGCGGTGTACGGTTTAAACAATCTCAAATCGACCGGCACCGCCAGTTTGACTTTTCTCGTGGACTTTGTTACCCAGGGCTGTTGTTCCCAGGGAAAGGGGAGATCGACATCGAGAAGACATCCTTTTTTCCCTGCTCCCTCTCTCTCTTTCTGCCCCACTCCGTTCCGGAGCAGCATGGTATGAATTTTTCATTTCGATCACTTCATTCACTCAAGGGGTTGTTTTTGTTCTGTTTGTTCCTGCGAATGGGTAGTAAAGTGTAGTCCCGGCAGCCAGTCAGTTTTCAGCAGTGGCAGCAACAGCAGCAGCAACAGCAGCAGTGTTTGCCGTCTCAGTACCGGCTCTCGTGCAACTTTTCGCCTGTATAAATTTTTATTACATTTTATTAGCATAAATTTTTATAACCCATTGAGCAGCACAGCAGCACCAGGAGGACAGTGCAGTTTTCCACCTTGCCATCGGGCGCCGCTGACGAGGAGAACCAGTTACAACAAAGCTCTCGGCTCTCTGCCGGATGAGGTTGTTTTCTTCGCAAATCGCGCCACAGCACGCGCACCCTGCTGTTGTTGTTCAGGAGCGTTCGACAAATCATCATCATCTGACGTGTGAAAAATGTTTCACTCCCAACTCACGCCTCCCCACGTTTCGATCCGGGCTGTGTCTGCTGTGCTTCCGGACCCGGAGCCCGAAAGGGACGGGTGTGCGAGCGATGACGAAAAACACGAAAAGCTATTTCCTCAATCATTTACGGTATATAAATATGATTTATGAGCGTTCCCATCGACCCGGTCCAGTTGTTTCGTCGGGGGTTTTCACAACACACATACACACATACACATGCGCGCGTCGAAAGGTGGCAATGGAAGATACGTTCAAGGCTAGCTGCGATTCCATTGCGCTTAGCGTTGTGAGCTGCAAAAAAAGTAACAAAACGCTTCGCGCAACGAAAGCTTAGGGAGGGAAAGATGGGCCCGTTGTTCGCACAGCTGACGCCGGCATTTGATTGAGAGTTGTGCCCCGTGCCGGTGGATTGAATGACCAGCGGTACGGTTGCGTTCAGTGCGATACGGCCAATGGTTCGGGCGAATTCCAGATCCTATTGAGCGAGCGCACGCAACGGATCGATGCGTGAAGTATTGGGCGTCTCCATTGGGCCGTGCTGAGGGCGAGATTGACGGCGGGATGACTTTCAAATTGTGCCAGTCGGTTAAGCTCGATTGTGTGTGTGTGTGTGTGTGTGTTGTTTTTTTGTGCGATAACATATTCATACAAGAACGTTATATTGGAAAAAGGGGTAAACAGTATGGCAAGAATGTTTCAATATCCACATCTTTACTGTACCATACATAGACAGACGCACGCAAAACACTAACTGCTTGGGGGTGTCTCCAATGGTAAGTGCAGACACTATCACAACCAGAGCCGCACAGACTGCATTCAGGCCAGCCATCGTTAGCCCTTTGCGCGCTTGGAAAGCTTCACGGCGCTGCTGCCCTAACACCAAACGGGGAGCAACATTGCCTGGGTAGGGTGGCTTACCATCTCACCAGCCACGAGCCGCAACTGACAGCAGCAAACGACGAGCCTGCGAACGAGCAGCAGCCCTCTCACACCGACCCCGACAAGGAGAAGTAATTTGGTTTATGATGTTCTTAAAATTATATTTATCTTATATTGTTTACCATTGTGTAGTGACATTTTGTTTAATGGTGCAATTTCAGGCAAACGATATCTTGAGTCATGTGCAGCAGGAGGTGGGTCTGGGCAGGGCTGGGCTGGGAAGCGATACCGTAGCTCGGAGCACTAGAATCTATGCGGACAGCCTGTTGTGCTGTCGTATCGTGAGCTAGGGCGCTTGCCGCAGGACAGAAGGAAGTGAAATGGCTCCGCAGCCGCATTCCCGAGGCGACTCTGTCCCGGCTTTCTTTTCCGTCATTATTTGTGGTTGCGTGCGAAGCAAACACACACATACCCACCCACCCGAAGGAAGATGCCAAAGACGGTGGGATAATGCCGTTTGCCTGGTTGCTGGTCTCGGCATGCTCGGGTGTTCCGGCGCCATGCCGGTCCATGAACGTTCATTAACTTACGCCGTAGGGTCGATGTTGGTTTTGCTTGCTTGCTTGCTTGCTCGTCTGCCTGCCTGTCGTTGCTGGGGTGGATGGTGCTGTCGCCTTAGCGTTAGCTCACGGGAGTCTGTGTGTGCGTGTGTGTGTACTTGCCGGTGACAGCTGACGCTCACAATGGCTGCAGTTTTGCAGGCAACGTCTCTCTGCCGTCACCCCCTGCATGCAGGCGGCAGTGATGATGATGCTGCAGTGGAAGCGGCAGTGTGGCGTTGCTTGAGGGAACGATTGCGTCAAACACTTCATAAACAGCAGCAGTTGCCTGCATTCCTGTGGCGTTTGGCAGCAGCTCCCGTTCAATCGATGCCAACGCAGCCCGGGTCGGGCCTCGGGAAGGGGTTGCAAAACCGTTGTAAAACACATTTTTCCTACCAAAGAGTAGGGGCAGGTGTTAAAGTATTTGCTTCACCCTCTTTTGTCCCTTTTTTGCGGCACCCTTAGACAAAATGTTTAAGTACTCTTATGGGAAATTATTGTTCATTTCACTTGTACACTTGTTGACAGTGCTGCTGGTGGGAGCCTGTGCGTTGAGTGAATGAAAGTGGGAAAACTTTGCAGTTTGTAGCCCTTTCATTAGTTTGTCACCGAGTTTAAGTGTTTGTGTCTGTCAGTGACAGTTCAAGGACAGCGTGAATGTTGTTCACTTTCGTCAATGATTGTTTTATAGAGATTAAAAGTTTTGGTGAAAAGAAACAAAGACAATTTGAATGTTGAGTGGTCTGCTACGTCCTTACATGTTTACGAACCTGAACAGCATGAAGTAATTAAAACATGTTGTTTGAATAAGTGAGAGAAGTGGTAAAGTTGGCAAATGTTCGGAGTCGAATGCGAACTGGTTCCGATAATTTCGGAACCGATGCTCATCCGGAGTCGTTCGGAGTCATTCCAGAGTCGCCCGGAGTAGCTTGGAGTCGTTCGAAACCGGAGTCGCCCGGATTCAAAGTCGTCTGGAATCGTCTGGAGTCGTCTGGAGTCGTCCGGAGTCGGCCGAAAGCAAAGGTCTTTACGCAAAGTGCACACGCAAAGTCAAAGCCAAAAAACTCAACGGAACTTCTTCCCTGATAACAAGCACATTGCACCGAAAGGCTTCAGTTGACTCGAACCGACATCGAACGATTCTGGATGATTCCGGATGACCACGACTCCGGTCGTCTTCGGCTAACTCCAGACAACTCCGACTCCGGGTGACTCCGGACGACTCCAGACGACTCCGGAAGATTCCAGACGACCCCAGACGACTCCGACTCTGGACGGAACTAGTGGTTTCCATTTTGCCGGCATCGGTATCGGACCAGCAATGGTCGGAGTTGCATCGGAGTCGTGTGTGTGCTCCAGAGAGCATGTCACTAGTTTGAATGTCGATCAATAACGTCAGGAATTACATTCAGACAATGTTTCATTTATTTCGCACCATATTGGATGTTCAACACTGTCCCAGCTTCCCCAGTGCTTTGCACATTCCAGCAACACAACACTGAAACAATGTGTCTTTGTGTTGGGCTCAAGTTGGGTATTCTTTTCCCCATTTATCAACTCATTAGCCAATGTATCACCCATCAATTCGCCATGGTATGCAAAAGCCTTGCTCGATGGAATGTTTGTACGTGACACACAAACACACTCATGGCAGAGTATGTGGCCGCCGAACAAAGCACAAAACTCTGCACTGCATACTTTTACCCATCGTTTATCACAACATAAACACACACACATACACACCCACACCTTGCACGGGACAGAACGGGCGAATGAGAATGATTTAATTTTTTGTTCGTTCGTTGCAGCATAATTTTGTTACGGTTACATGTCTGGTTCGTTGTTTTTCTGTTCCTCTTTTTGTTTTTGACTATGTTCGGTCCAGACTTTTCCCGCGGCAAAATGGCGCTACTAGAGCGCGCACACTTTCTTCAACATTTCATCCCTTTACTGTACCTCCCCCCCTCTTCACCCCCTTTTCGGTTGCAAAAGCGAAGCACATACCTCACCGTTTTGCTGCGATGATTGCAAAAGTTTGGTTTTCGCATATGTTTGAAAATTTTATAGACAAAACGAGGCGAGCGTGAACAAAAAAAAGGCTGCTGCAACTGTAAAAAAAAACCGCAGCTGCGCTGCGCTAACTGCACCGCGCGTCACCAAAAACGCAGCACAGGGGGTGAAAAACGGAGGAAAAAAAAGCGTAGAACAGAGAGCGTAGAACAGCCAGCAGCATTCCCAAAAACTAACAAGCCAGTTTCCGACTGGCAAATGGAACGTAGGAAATGTGCAATCATTCTACAGGCGCAAAATATTAAAGCACCACCACCCCGAACGGACCAACTTTTCCACTGCTTTCCGCTCCTCTTGCACCCCTCCTTCCCGGCTCCTCGTTTTTGTGTCAGCCGCGTGCGCATCGACAGCCGCCACTGCCACTGGGCTTTAACTAGCCCGCCGTGTGCGCTGCTGCCGCGTTTGTCGTTTTGTTGCTGAGAGAAAAAAGGGAGTGAGAGAGCGAATAAAAAAAAACAGTGAGAAGACAACTTGCCTTTCCGCGCTGGAATCCCCCCTTTACTCCATAGCGATAGCCCTTCCCCTGTGGCGGCCCTGAGACCGTGCGGCAACGAAAGAGAGCGGGAGAGAGAGAGAGAGAAAAAAAGTTTTGACTGCATAATAACAAGGAATAATAAAATACTTTGCATATTCAACTTTATCAACTATTCCATACCCGGAGAGTGCGCGCTATCACTTTTACCGAGCGCTTTTCCCCCAAACCAGGCCACCGCACCCCCCTGTTGGAAAACCGGAACCGAAACCTATTGGAAGCGCTGGTGTACCGGTGCGTTTGGCATCCCTGATGGCCGGGACAGGGTGGGTGGGATGTGGGGCTGGACGAGACGAATTCCATGTGCACGGGTAAATGGGCTGTCTTTGGCACAAAACCCCGCGCAGTGCAGCCCGTGCGGGGCAGCCCGGGCGGGGCGAATGTTTTGACAGCTGCTATCTCGAAGTTGAAATGCTATTTTAACTGCCACCGTGTGATGCGAACTGGTCGTTCGGGGAAGGAGAGAAAGTGTTGGAGAAATCATCCCTTATTACCGTGTCTTACCATGGTCATAACGGTTTTGCCATTTATATGGTGCAGTCGTTTTGAAATGTCGTTTTGAACCAACGGAGTTGCCATTCGATACCGTCGTCTGGTTTGCAGAGGGGCGTTTGATTGCCAACAACTGCAGCCACAACTGACTTATAAACATTGTTACAAATTAGTAAAAATGTAGCTAAAAACATTGCAAAATGACATTTTGTGATCGAACGGAGAGTTGTGTCACTATTCGTTCAAGTTCAACAAATGTGCTTCAATGTATCAAACGCACGCACGCGAGGCAATCATCTCCTGATGAGGGTAAATTGTATTAACTTGCTCGTAAGTTGCTTAATCTCAAACACGTCCGAAGCGTGCTCAGTCCAAAGTACAACATCCGTTTCGGCAGAGCACGGAGAGATTCACCACGGTGCAAATAATTCATAGGCACGGCTAAACGCATCGCCCTTGCCGTCCGAAGGATTGTTTGCCGATTCGGCAGCAAAGCCTTAAAACATTTATTAGCATTTATCAGGATTAGTGTTGGAGGAAGAAGTACCTCCCGCCCGAGATAAGCCACGATCAATTGCGAACGAAAGTGTTTCCATGAAAGGAAAGCCCTGTGTGCTCCAGTGTCCTGTGCTGACGCACCCAGTCCTCCCTCAGTTCAAGCAAGGACACCCAGCCAAACCCCAATCAAAATCAGTGATCTGAAAAATTGACTGCCATTTGTACTGCGCTTGGTTTGGTTGGTGTTTTATTTTTGTAGCATTTCTTTTTGCTGGCCTGCTGGTCGCTTCGCTTTCGCTTTTTTTGTGGCGGGGATGGCGCATTTGTTTTTGTCTCTCCGCGTGCTTATCCGCCGTGAAGACATCACGGCACGGTAACGAGTAGCTAGGGGAATGAACGGGTGGAATAGAAGAGCGGTTGGAAGATAGCAAATGTAACAGCAAAAGCTCCTCGTGACAAGTGCGGAAGCGGCAGGTTAAACGGAAAGATTATGTCCTTCCGAGGGAGAGCCGCTGGTCGAAAGATTGATGTCATTCGCACAGTGCACGGAGGACAGGCGAACTAAGGCATGTGGAAGGAAAACTCTAAGACGCAATCGAGGTAGGGACGACATTCTAAAGCGGTGGATAAATTGGATCCTCGTTTTGGTGTAAAGTGAGAACGGTGGGTCCTCGTACACACAGTGCGCGGCAGGCGGCAGGCACACGGCACATGAAACGTGACACCGGGCATTGATGATAGACACGATATTGATTATAAAGCTGCTTAAGACGTGACGTTAATCAAATTACGGAACGCGCCCGCATGGAAGACGAGCGAAGGCCGACGCACGGCGCGGCGCCATTTATGCCTGAGCGGACGAACGACGATGCCGTTGCGCATCCATAATGGCGCGGGAAATTTAAGCTCGGCCTCGGTGCGGGTGCTACCAAGACGAGGGTAACGAACGCCACCGCGTAGTGGATTGCCGGCCGGCCCTGGCACGGGCCTCGGGACGCATAAGGACGATGTGTTTTTGATTGAAACATAATTTATTTTTGGAACGCTGAGGCATTCGACGCAAAGTTTCCGTTCGCGTTTAGGAGAAGTTCAACGTGAGCCGACTGGGTTGTTTGCATTTTTAAGAAAATTCTGAGAGGCACTCATCTTCGAAACGAAATAAATAAATTTGAGCTCAGGGATAGTAATTGAACAGAAGAAAGCATTCAGTCTAGTGAATAATTAAACGTTAAGGTACAAGACTGAACTTATTTCCTAAGTCATATGAAGTATTGTATTGGTGAATTTCAAGTGTTATTAAACTTGCTTGAAACTTTAAAGCCTCATCGTTCAAAGAACTGAACAGTTGAATGAACAGTTGTTACAGGGTTTTCCAGGAGTTCTCATAGTTGTGGGACACTTCCTGGACTCTTTCCTATGGGAAGTAAACTTCATATGATGGAAATTGGACTCCATGGGACACTTTTTGGACAAGCTCCTTGGAAATTCCTATTCGATTTGTCCAACAAGGGTGCTGTAGAGATCAATTCCCATTACATTAAGTTCATTTCATGCAAGAAAGAGTTAAAAGTGTGTCCTACAGCTATGAGAACTCCTAGAAAACCCTGTAATAAACACAAAGACTAATGACAACTGTAAATCGAAACCCTTCAGGACACTCCATGCAGTCTATTGTCAGTCACAAAACGCAATGACTCTCGATGTGTATGCAATGTTCTTCAGTGTTTTCCAGCTCGCTTAACCATTTACCTTCCCCGCAACAACCAAAGTAACACACGCATATCCCAAACAATGCTAAAGCACAGCCCACACCCCGCTTAAAACGGAACAATAAGAAACACTTTGCCGAACCAATTCACACGGCTTGCGCTCGCGGAGAACAGCCGCCGGACCCGGGCGGTAATAATAATGCCCGGGCGACACCCGAAGAGCGGTGGTTGAATTGCAATTTGTTCAAAGGTTTCCGGAAGCACCGTACAAAATAACTTTGCCGCGGCACCGACACGACAATCATCCCGCAAAGTGCATGCTTTGTTGGGGCAGTGCGAGAAAAATGGTTCCCGTTTTCGCTGGCTGGCTTTCGGAGGTACAAGTGTCCTGGCACAGTGTGCCAGGGTTGTTTCTTTCGTTTTTTCTCTCTCTTTCTCTCTCTCTCTCTCTCTTTTTTCTGCATGCTTTCACGCCCTAACTTGTCTCGGCGTTTGGTTCTGGGTGGTAGCTGTTGATAAACTTGCTCCTTGCATGCGGCCATCGCTCTCGAGTGAAATCCAATCACACCTTACACGGGCAACGCTTCCATACGCCAAAGCGGCTTGATTGTGATTTATGTCCCCGATTCTTGTTAGGAGGATAGCTAGAAAGAGAGAGAGAGAGAGAGAGAAAAAGGAAAAAACACACACTCATACAGCTTGCACTAACCTATTGCACGGGCACGATAAAGGTAGTGCGCACGGTGTCGTGTTCGTTGGGTGTGTTTATTGCAAAAGCTTCTTTTGCAGTGCAACGAATGAAACGAGCAACCGTTGGTGGTGCAAGACATTGGCGCCAGCTTTTTGGACGGTTCGGTGCCGGTGGTGGATGGCGAACATTTGACGTCAACATCGGTTGGCATCCTGGCAGGTTGGGATCCGGGCTCGTTATGGCACCCACACGGACGGCTAAGGTTGATTTGCCGCATCAGTGGAAATTTTCGAAATCGGATGCAAAGAAAAAGGTGTGTGGTGGGCACCGACGGCGCATATGAATGATGACAGTGGGGTGGCATGAGGCGGTGACTGTTGGCCGAGAGAGATGCGTGCGACCATGCGTGGAAGGAATAATGGCAGCGCTAATAGACAGTTTCGTCATCTGGTTGGTTGTGCTAAAGGCTGGAATGCCATCCAACGGACGGGTGGACAAATATCACCCCGGGCTACGCTATTCTGTGTCAAAAGCAGGCACTAATGACGTCGCTACACAGGGAGCAAAGGAGAAAAAAGGCGCTGTTTGTGGGTGTGTTGCTGGTGCTGGGCGCTGACATGCGTCCAATAACGAGGGCAGGAGATTGTTTGAATCCTTCTCCAAGCTGCATGTATGCAGATATTGCGCGGAAGTGGAAATGTGTATTTCCGGACGAGAGTAGTTGCATTTAAATATGGTAGAAATTGCGCTTTCCAAATACCGATGGCAATAGAAATGTGTTGCTATGGCGTTCATTTTCCCTGCCTCTGTATGATAAATCTCTGAGCAACAGTGAACTACAGTGTACTCGGCGATGAAACAATTCATTTACCTTCAACCAAACATTCAGCTCCGCTTCCTCTACCGATGAAATCATCGAGCGGAACTCTTGCCTGTCTACAGTCAAGCTCGAACAACACGAATCAATGTATCGGTGGCAAAGACCAGCCCTAGACACACAGCATTAAGGGCTGGGACCGATATATCGAGCTCATAGCGCCAAGGTTGGCCGCAGCATTGCACAGTAATTTACGGCCGAGGTCAGCATTCACAACCGAATGCACTATCATCAAGCATCAAGAGCTGCAACCAAGAGCCATACAATGAGTGCAAAGAAAGCGAGCTGGCCACGTTGATCCACGTTGATATCAGAGTTCAACTGACCTCGGAAAACCCTCCGGCCAGACCGGACCGCCCGGCGAGAGGGCAAGATAATCCCTTGTATATTTTTCATAATTTATAGGTACATCAAGCCCTTTATGAATGTTCCCTTTATCGTCGACATTAGCTGCATTAACACTTCCTCTGCGAACGGGGGCCAGTGTGAACGGTGAAACAGCACTTGCACATTCACCGGCCACTGTTTGTTCTGTGTAAGAGCGAACGGTTCAGCCGGTCACCGGACACCGGCAGACAGTCGGAACCAACGCGAACGAACCATTTGCTCGTTCCGCTAGGGTAGGCAACCTTTGCTTTCGCTCGCTTGTCCGGTGACTTATTCCCGAATGAAAATCCATCTCCCGCCGGCGCTACTAACCAATCTGTGTGCACAGTGGGAAAAAAGGGGGAACATTGGCCCAACCGACACGAAATGAAACTTTGAATAACAACAAACGCAATCAGAAGTTTTGCCCTTGCCTTGGACGCTGCATCCTGATTGCTTGCCACGGATTTCGATGCGCTTTTGCGATGCGATGCGATGTTTGTGGGCATTGGGTACGCAAAAGCTTCCCCGCGTAAAACGGACCTTCACGCGTGACGACGCCTCCGGAAGGAACTGATTTTCACGACACAGTATGTGTGTAGGTCTAACCATTTTTCCACTCTCTCCTGTATTTCACTGGCCAGTTTCTATGCTTCCTCATCTAGGTAGGCGCAGAAATAAAGGATCGAAAAGAGACAGTGCTCAGTGCTCAGCATGCCAGAGAACGTGAGAGAAAGGAGTGTAGCTGGGCCCTAAATGGAGGCGCACAGTGCGCCATAACTTCAGGGGTTTCCGGTTGTTCACAGTTTGCACGCTTGTTTCTAAAGTTTGCGCTGTTTCGCAAACTGCTTCCAACGTGTGTCCGCTGCCGACTCGGCGCTGCCTGCTAGCACGGTCTACGTCTACACGGTGCCTATCCTGTGGCGGCTATTGCCAGCCCCGATTGTGTGCACCTACGGCCACTCCACCAGTGGCAGCCGGGAGCGTTTGTTTATTCTTTAGAAAACTTTCGGAAAACATCCTACTCCAACCTGTCTTTTAGGGGGAGGGAGAAGAGGGGTGTGTTGGGAGTTTTCATACCGAGTCCGGACACCGGAACCGAAGGAAACGGAAGCATCCACACAGTGGCCAATTCAGCCTAACTAGTTTCTACGCCTTGTGTGGGGTTGATTCGAGAAACAGCTTATCCCAGTGATGGTGTGGAAGAGCGTAGAGTAACGTGGCTCAACACGACCACCCTGATGAACGGAGTTGAACTGACTGAAGTGTTGCGAAAGTAATATTAAACGTTTTTCTTTCCTGCCTCGCTCGCGTCTACCCTTTTTCCCGCTTTTGACTCCCGCTTGGTGCTTTTCCAGTTTCCAGCTCCATGTCAGCAGAGGAGCAGTGTAGAGCTAAGGATTCTTGCTTTCATTCAATCCGTTGCTCAAGCAGCCCTTCCAATTCACCTTCACCAGTAGTTACCGGAATAATAAAAAAAAAAAGCCAATCCCAGTAAAAAGACTGCAAGGCGCAATCTTTGGCCACCACACAGCGAACAGCGAACAACGACACGGAAGGAAGCGAAAGGAAAAAGTTTGCCACTTTTCATTTTCGCCGAACCGTTGCGAACGTAGATTTGTTAGAAATTAACTTGTCAGGGATTGTGTTCCTGCTCCTTGCTGGAGCGTGACGTCTTCCCTTGCTCGCTGTGTGTGAGGGGGAGGCAAACCGGGGAGGGACGCACAGCTGTGCGCTAAGATCACGCCGGATGGCACGCTGCAAAGAGGTTGAACAAGATGAACAGGTTATTTATTTGGATAGTTATCAAAGTCGTTTCGCAAGTCGGTACGAATGTTTGCTGACGATTGTGTTTCATAAAACAGGACCAGTCGGGTGTAACGATTAGTTCTTTAAATTCTACCGGGAAGCAGTGGCAGATATTGAAAAAACGTGCTTGCTTGGGGTTTAGTTTATAAGACACTGAGTAGACGACGTGCAAATCTATTACAGGGTTTTTCAGGGGTTCTCAAACCTGTGGGATACTTTTATGGCTCTTTCTTACACGAAATGAACTTTAAATGATGGGAATTGGACTAAATTAGCACCCTTTTTGAACAAATCCAATAAGAATTTCCAATGAATCTGTCCAAAAAGTGTGCCATAGAGTCCAATTTGCATCATATGAAGTTAATTTCCATAAGAAAGAGTCAAGAAAGTGTCCCACAACTATGACAACCCCCAGAAAACGTATTATGTTATTTATCTTCAAATGCATAGAAATGTTATTTCATAATCTGATAATAATTTGCGTCGCTTTACTCTAAAACCATTATTATGAAAGATAATTTGAATCTGTTTATAATTGCATTCTGTATTTGAAGCATTTTTGAACCATTTTATGGCTAAATTCAATCATCTCCCTCAAAACCATCCCGGATTCCATTCCATTTCCCGCAAAAAAACCCTTAGAGCCACTCGTAAGTAAACCTACGCAATGTGCCGTGCTCAGTTTTCATAATTTGCTGAAACATAATCCAGAAGCATTGAGATTCAAATTAAACTACCGGAATTATTCGTAGATATGGCCGTAGCGTAATGACAATCCTCCTCCCTCCCGAAAAATGTCTAAAAAATGATGCCGACCTAAAGACAGAGGGACACCAGAAAAAATCCTGGATGATACTGTTACTCCTCGACAAATATCTTAAGCAGGACAGCTTTTATTGGATTAGATCTGTCCAGCGGTAGATTATATTTCCCTCGTCTTACGACCCGCTTCCCTTCGGTTTGCATAACAAACGGTACAGCACACACATACGCACACAAACTGTGAGGGAAACTATGGCACTGAGATCCTACGCAAAAAGGCAAATCTGCTTGTTGGATGTGTATTCCATACCTCCAGGAAACCAGATCCAATGTGGTAGGAGGAAAAAATCCGATCAGAAAAAACATACACATACACACACACACACACACTACTGCCGGAATGTGGAGCACGTGAGCAAACAGAGTCAGAAGCGGGACGTTTGAGGTTCCCCATCCATCGAAAACTGGCAGGTAGAGGCAAAAGTTGACCGTACCCACAGTCTCCGGAACGATAATCCTTCATTAGAATGGGTGAACCACCTTTTGAAAGCATTTCAAACTCGTTAACAGGTCAATTTTCTCGATAATCCCCCGGTCGGCAAAGGGGTCAGCCTGTTCGTTTCCAGGTTTCCCAGGGTTGTTTTGCCAGGGTTGGACCGCAGCCTGCCGCAGTCAACGCTTCCCTCACTTGCGTTCGTGCGTGCTCCTCTGGCATCCGGTGTGAACGGTACAGAATATTCAATTATTTTATTATGATAGCATTTCTGCGGCTTCGTTGTTTAGTTTGTCGGCACATTCCTTGACGTTGGCCAGGCGTTGATGGCGGATAGCGGCAATGAACAGGATGGAGAAACTGTCATTTTGCCAACAAAAAAACGCATCTCTCTTGGTGCGTGTGTTTTTTCTACCATTTTTCCCACAATTTCCCTCTCTTTCGCCTCTCGGTTAGAGCCGATTTTAGGACGCTCTCGCTGGTGGTGGTGTTTATCGTGTGGGGAAAGTGGCTGTGGTGCGTTCTTTTATAATTTTTGCTTTAGCAGCGTATCCTAAAATAATTTCTTCGTATTAAAAATTAATCCTATTATCTCGTACACACACAAAAAAAAATGCAAAAAAACCCAAAAAGCTTTCTCCACGGGATTGTTTGGTTTCGCTGCTGCCGTTCACCAGAAGAGAGACTGTAGATTAGAACAGAGCCTTCTCAGAAGGCGATAAGTAGTATCGACCAAAGCCGAGCACAGTCCAATGCCGTTGCGAATACATGTGCATCATGTTTGGGGCGTTTTTCGGCGAAAATCCTCTATCGCGAGGTTTACGTTAATGGTTCAAAATCGACATGGCCAGCAGCGGGAATGCATGTCGATCTCTTGTTGGAAAGAATCTCAGCTTCAGATTGGTGGAAGGCCGGATGCTGTACGCATTGTTCGTTGCAAACGACTAACGAGCTGTCCCATTAGTAGCGATAAACTTCAAATTGTTCTATTGGGATCGATTCTACATTTCCAAAAGCTCTAGTGTGTGTGTTGTTTGAACAAAGATGTTCAATAATCCTATTAACAAAATTTCGAAGAGAACAAAGATTAAAGTATAAGTTAAATGATTTTCAAAACTCACCAACTGTGCTCTTCTTACGATTAAAGACGCTTAAAACAACATAATTCATATTAACTTCCCATCCGACACACACAGTTCCACTTGCCATTCCTTCGGGCACAATCCATTGTGGTTGCGTTTCGCCCGAAGAGGGCAAATTTCAAGCAAACAACCCCTACATCAGCTCTAATGATATTCGTGCGCCTAACATCTTCATCAGCCATTCAAACACTCTGTGGCAGTAGATAAACATAAGCTCGCAACATATCGCATCGGGCGTATGTATAAACAAAACTGTTATCGCGCATTCCTTCCTTCTGCTGGTCCTCGACTTTCCCGCCATCCTGCTCACACCGCAGACCATACGTTAGCCATAATCATAAGGCACCGTTTGCTGGTGGCAAGATATTCCATACGACCAGCTGCGAACGTGTCCTGTTTCTGTTCGGTTCGCATTCAAGACAAAACATTGACACACACACCGACACACACACACACGCATCCATCCGGTCGAATGTTTAGATCAAACTGCCAAACACGCCGATCATCTTGTTAGCGGATGATGCTGGATCCGTCAGTGGGACGGAAGGTTTGTTCGTAGCAAGCGTAGGAAACCCATTCAAAGCAAGCCGGCGCCAAAGCCCTTACAAACCGCCGGTCCAGTCTAGACACGAACGACCCCGGGTTGCCCAGATGCTTATCGGTTCGGCTGGCTTCCTCACGCACACTGCAAACCCAGCCCAGTCAGTCAGCCAGTCGTTCGGCGCGGTTAGTGGTTGCTGGTGGTGGTCCTATTTCCCTGGAATCTTGCCGTTCTGCCGGACGTATCGTTGGCGGATGAGATGCACGATTAATAATGAATTGTTGGTTGAAAGTGGAACCCCGGCCGCTGGCGTTTGAAGCGAATTGAAGTTGCCCAACATCAATGAGCTTCACTAATGACAGCGATCATCTTTAACGGACGTATCGAGCGCGTTGGGTGCAGGTTGGGATCGTTCTCCCGTTCACCTCATAATTAACCGATGATTTATCTGTGCCTAAATACGTGCCATTAATCAATCGAATAAAGTGCGCTTCGACTCCAATCCAGTCCAGTTCAGTCCAGTCGGTTTGCGCTGCCAGTGGTTGCCTTTTTGGTCTAGTCTGGGCCATCGACAAACGAAGGTTGCTCGCTCGAGATCAAGTCATTCGTCTTTTGTTTGGTGCCCTTTGTGTACCTCCGTGTATGTGTGTGTGTGTGTGTGGTTGGTGATTGAAGAAAACTGACCACCATTCAGAGGTTTTCATTGCACCCAAGACGAGGTAATCATGTAAATCGATATTCCTCCATGACCCACACAAATTACCGATCCGATCCGGGTGGAACACATCGGCCAACACAGCCCAGCTTGACGAATGAATGGAAAGCTGTGTAGCTCATAATCGTGGCAGCATCGTCAACTGGGCTGACCGTCACAAAAAAGTGGCATAAACAGCCGACCCAAAAAGGGTTACAATGTTGTGCCAGTCCACGGTGGTGAGCGGTTCTCCAATTTGTCCTGCCGTACCGTAGAGCATTGCACACTTTCGTCAGCCCGAGCAACTCACATTTTGCCTCGACCCAGACTCATTTACGGTCAACAAAACTGTCACGTAAAAATAATTAGCCACATTTGTTTGCCTTTGCCCTGATCTCTCTTCTCCCTGCCTGTGTGATATACTTTTGGGGTTCCGCGGGAAATGGAATGGTTGATTCGGTGGGAGAGAAACAACTAACAAGCCACGCTTTCCCTCCCTTCCAACCGAAAAACGAAATAAAGAGACTACACTCAAATTATTGTGACGCACACAAGCCTTTGCTACCAGCACCAAACACACACACACAGGCAGGGGAGGGGAAGGCGAAGAGTAACAATAAAATGCATGATTGCAATATTTATTACACATCACGGATTAATATCCCTGCGGTTATGTGCGGAACCAAGGTACAGATGACGCCATCGGGTAGGTTACCCCGTACGCTTTTTGCCCTGTTACGTAGCCTTGTTCCAACTCCACGCAAGCACACACTCATACCCTGGATACTGATTGCGCTCAGTTGGGTATTCGAAATCGAGATGTTATTTTTTGTCAGTATTCCTTTTCATCTGAGATTATTCATTCATTTTCTAGGGTTACGGGGAACGGTGATGGAAGGCCGGGAAAGCTCACATGAAATATTTATAGCCATAGGTGAGGCGTATTGTTTGCAGCTCATTCAATGCGTGATTTCCATGGAAGGCAAGTGCATTCATTCAGGAGTTACTGCTTTTTTCGAGGAAATTTTGTTTGGATTAAAGAATGCACTAGAACACTGAGGTAAAAACCAAACATTGACCATTGAAACGGATCGACTACCCTGATGATAATAATTGGCAGGAAATAAACTCTTACCGTTTCAATAGATGTTTGATGCACTTCCAATTTATTACAAATAAAATGAACCTTTCACCAGGCAAATCAGATGAAGTACATCTTCAATTCTCTCGACAGCATTCTCAATAAACGAGATGAAAATATCATCACCGAAGCTGATAACGTCCTTCCCGAATGTTGTCCGATAAAATTGGCTTCCAAATCAATATCCTTTGCCGTGTTTATTTTCACAACCATCTCTATTCTTAGCATCTTAGCACTTGAGAGACAGCATGCGGTAGCAAAGTACATTCTTCGTGCTTCAACACTTGTGCTACTTGGGCGGGAAGCTAGTTTCCAATTCCTGGATGATTTAGCAACCGTGTTGTTTACTGTTGTGGCACTGGCTGCGCTTTGTTGCAAGCTCGTCGTGTTACACAACCCCGATTGTGTGTGTTGCGAAAGCGAGTGCCTCCTCCGAGACAGCTGCAGGCAAGAAATAACAAACCTATCTTCCAGATTTAATCAGTGTCAAATAAATCTTCTACCGGGAGGCGGTATTCCCTGTGCTGGGAGTGTGGCATCTTGTTTGAAATCTATTACCGTTCGATACAGTGCCCGCTTGCTGTGATGCTGTGACCGCGGCCGTGTGCTGGCCAGAGAAAGGTAAATGGAAACGGACAAAGTTGCTATTGCCGTTGTTACAGTCCAGGGACCACCTCTCCTCCCCTTCCCCCCTCTAGAGGTCTTCACAGAAGCTTCCCGTGGGACATTAGCAGGTCCTACCGTTGAATTGGCCGGACACGGATCGCTACACAGGGGGTAGGGAAAGACAAAAGCTGCTGTTCACTTAGCTTTTGCAATGGTTTTTTCGGCTTTTCTTGAGAAATAAGAAAAAAAGAAAACGATCCCAGATCGGCCTGGTCTCGGTAGCGACACGACCACTTTTGGCGTTGTGTTCGGTTTCAATTTAAATCTAAATCAACTTTGCCAAATGTGATCGCGAGTGCCCATAAATTCATCCCGTCGATTCCCAGCGAGAGATTGCCTTGCTTGTGAAATTGGTTCCGATGGGATGTTGATAAACAAGCGGTAGATCGAAAGCCCGGAAAAGCTTTTTTAATGATCGTTTTTTACACTTCTTCTTCTTCTTTGGCTCAACAACCGTTGTCGGTCAAGGCCTGCCTGTACCACTTATGGGCTTGGCTTTCAGTGACTAATAGATTTCCCCCCATAGCAGGATAGTCAGTCCTACGTATGGCGGCACGGTCCATTTGGGGATTGAACCCATGACGGACATGTTGATAAGTCGTACGAGTTGACGACTGTACTACGAGACCGGTTTCGTTTTTTACACTATTACTTCTTTAAATTCCTTATCAATGTCTCGCCATATTTATACAATCTTTTATTTATGCCTGTTTTATTATTTGGAATTCTAGTCGGAATTTCTAGGAAGCTTGTGATGGTTTCAAAACGGGGCTCAAAAATCCAATTGGTGTTATAATCACCCATTAATTAAAATTATTGCACCTCATTTGTATCGACACGTTTTTTTTCCAATTGCATGATGTTTTTCTAACAAATTTAACCTCAGAGAGAAAAATGAAACCACCAACCATTAGCTCAAAGTAAATGCTTCCTTTCGTGCTTTCCATCAAAAACCGTACTTCTGTCCTCGGCTCGCCGCGCTACCGCGTGTCCGGCATGTATTTATCATAATTCGTATTCCCAATTCCCACGCAACCGTGCGGGCAGCATAAATGATTCCTGATTGGTTTGGTGCGCCCCGGGGCAATGGGCAACGCAGGCTCTGTGCGACAGATTATGGATGGGTGGGAAGAGTAGAGAGAGAGAGAGCTGACGCAGCTCGGGGTAAGGTTGTTAGATTTAATCTATCAAATATTTAACCGAAAAATTTGCGACAGATTACATCGCCGACCAACCGATGCCAGACTAACACATACACAGCAAAACGTCCACCCTTAATGACATCATCGGTCAACGAATTTTCGCTTCGTGTCGTCTGACGTGGTTCTTTTGCCAGCATTTTTTTCATTTCACTTTCCTTTCTAACACGGCTACTGGAACGATTCAGGTTGTGCGTTTTTTCACTCTTTCCCCCCCCCCCATCAGGATCAGGGGTCGAAACGGTTACATATTCCGTGTGGATTCGGTGTGCTGTGGTCGGTGGTTGGAAAACGATAATTTTCTGCCATTTTCATCCCACGTTGCGTCCAATCACGCGGACCTTCCATCTTCTTCCGCACGGCACAACACGGCAGTCGAACCGGGGACGGTTACGGGAGCTTTTTCTGCCTACGTGCCTATGCAAGAGCGCGCGAGAGAGAGAAAGAGAGAGGAAGAAATTGGAAAAGAAAAAAATCGCTCGTACAAATTGTATGGAATCATGCTGGAAATGGTGGAAAACGGTGAGCGAGCAAAAAAAAGAGAAACAAATCGCCCGATGAAAAACGAACGCGTGTGGTTCCTATTTTTGATGAACGGTCAGTTTTTCGCTGAGCCATTACACCGAACCGCCCGAGGACCGGAGGGGGGGGGGGGATCAGAATCGTTCCCGAGCGGATCCGGTTGCCGCGTGCCAAACCATGCTGAGCGTTTCCATCGAATCAAGGTCCATCGAATCAAGGGGGAAGCGTTTGATCGAGTGTCGCTGCCATTGCCGCCAGACCGCACCATCACTGCAGGGGACATTTCGAGCGGCTCGATCGGCTATGCCAGGCCGGATTGGAGGTGGTGGTGATGTTAAACATGTTTTTTTCTTTCTCTATCTCTCTCTCTCTCTCTCTCTCTCTCTCTCTTTATCATACAAAATTGAACGGTTAAATTGGTACGGTGTGGTGGCGACCGTTTGGATTACTGGCTGGATTGGGACGAGATTGATGAGTGAGCGCTCATTCGTTTGGGGCTGCTTCGTGAATGGTGATTTTTTCTAATTTCTGTTTACATAATAGCGAATTATTTTGTAAAAGATTAAGGTATTGTTTGATGCATTTTTTGGATTTTATATTTTAAATAAATAAAAGAGGAACTTACATGATCTTGATTTGCGCAAATTATTTAGATTTTTATATCAAGCGATATCTAAACTGTTTTTTCGCTATCTAAAATGGTCATCTTTCCTGCTAAATACAAACCAATTTTAAATTGAATCACTTTAAAACCATCGGTATTAAACTGGAATAATTTCAGAATCCTTTATTGTTCTTCCGTTGAATTGATTCAATGTAACAGACATCAAACGATCCGCCATGTCCGGCGATATTGGTGCCATGCCAATTCGATTTTTATGCTGCGCATTTGTTCATATCGAACAAAAGTTTGGCTTTTACTCTCTCTCTCTCTCTCTCTCTCTCTCTCTCTCTCTTTCTCTCTATCTGTAAAAAACGGAAATTCCATCCAATGCAACCAAATCGACAAAAAGGTTTCTCTGTGTAAATTGAAAGAACCGAGCTTCCTGCCCTTTTTTTGTAGGCCTCTTGTGCACGGAAAAATGTGCACAGCACATGCAGCTGCACAACAGATGCAATTTAACGCTGCAATTGTGAACCGTTGTACCCTCGAGATGGGTACCGTGCAACATAGTCCGCGCCATGGTTACGAGGTCGCGCAACGTTGGTCTATTCCAACGGTTTCGGGCGGCATTTTCCAGCCCATAAATACACAGGCAATCAAAAAAAAAAAGGGAAACGCGGAATCCTTACCAACGTCACCGAGCGCCCTACCACCGGGCGCTTATACGTTCAAGCGGCTGGTGCATTCGATGGAAATCGGAAAAACCGACGGAATATTAACAACCGCGAACCGTTGTACGATAATTCAGCGTAACGATAGCCTCCTGTACCTGTTTCTTACCCCTGCCTGCCCGCCTACCCAACGTGTTGAAGTTGAAAATGGCTAACCAGGAAGTGGATTTTTGGCCTTTGCAACCGGGCTCCCATCGAAGCCCTCGCTGCGCTTGTTGTGCGCTGCGCTGCGTAAGTAACCGTTCCGGGCATCGATGCGTACAGTTTTTCGGCGTACAGCGAAGCACTCGCCCAGTAGTACCGGCTGGAACGATTTATCGTGACATTTTACGTACAGAAGAGCGAGAGCGCTTCCTCTGGCCTGGCCGATGGTTCGTGCGGACGAATAAAGTACTCGCACGTGGCACCCCAAACTGCGGGAATGACTTATGGGTTCATCATGCTACGGTCGCTTCAGTGGCTTTACGCGACGGTTGCTATGTGTATGGGTGGTTTTCCACGCCAACAGATTTGAGCGTACGGCCTACTACGAGCTCGCGTTCAATGCGTTGTACCTTCGGCGAAAGTCTTGTAGTGAACGTGTCTTATCGTAATGCCATCGAAGCAAGCCGAACTTACTGGAGGCGCGCTGATTTGATGTGGCAGCCGGCTTATGATACATCGCCGGCGCGTACGCATCGATGCATATTTCGACGCTGTTAACATGCACAACATTAATCACAGCCGCCGCGTTGTTTGATTAAGTTACAGGATAGCTTCAGTTGTCATTCAACAACAAGATTACCTAGCAACGGTTGCAATTTATAGCCTCTGGGTGAACTAATTTTTAAAAAGTCATCACAGTGAGGATTGAAAAATGAACCTTATTTAATCCTTTCATTCTTTCACTGCTGCTTTAAGCCCGAAAACGGTATGCTTGCCCAAATAAGCTGCCCATTTGTCACGATACTGCCGCAGCTCGTGTAGCACCCAAATTAGCTTGCGTATTTGCTTGCAAGTGTATGGAGCGTACTTAACCGACACGTTAGTCCATTCTTTGTCTGGCCAGTTGGCCGCATGCCTACCGGGTTCCGTTTCAACCCCCGGCAGCCACAGTGCCCCATCACATCACAAACAGTGCTTATCCCAATTCAATTGTTTGGAAATCATTAAATTCTCGTTCCCAAACAAACAACCATTAGCGTATTACATCCTTCCGCTTTGTTATGGGCTGAAGCAGGCTGGTGGTTTTGGGGTGTGGCCGAGGTAGCGGAGTTAAAACCCTTGGCACCATTGGCTCTCTCTCTCTCTCTCCTCACCTTCGGCTTGGAACGAATGATCCATCACGGTTCGGAGGTTAAGCAAGAGAACCTTAAATCATTCCATATTTGCTCGGTTCTGAAGCCGGCTTTTTGTTTGGTTTCGGGAGTGTGTGTGAAGAGTGGCACCGCATCGAGTCATGGGAAGCTGCAGCGGTGAAAAGTGTACCGGAAAAGGGAAATTTTACGGAAACTCAGCTCTCTTTCGCTCGCATTGGTGTACCGTACTTTTTTCGTCTCATTTCTTTCCAGAAGCACCACAATTACGGACGGCAAGTGTATGGGTGTATCTTTTCCTTTTCATTCCCAAACCAAACGGCCCAAACCTTGCCCTCCATGTCCCCATGTGCTTGGGAAACGGTCCTCCCCAGGCGCTCTTTGCGGTGTCGATACCGCTCATTAGCATCGAAACGTAACGTATCTAAAGGCGAGCTGTGTGGCGCTTAATCTGTTAAATAAATAGCATTGAAGAGGGGATAAGCCCACCGGCTGAGAGTGATAAATGGCTAGCAAAGTCGATGTTGGGAGGACATAGACAAACACACATACACGCACAACAGCAACAACAACAACAAAAACGATAAGCATCATCCATTCTTCAACACCAAGCAAGATCTTCACACCACGATCAGCGGCCGTCCTCTCGAAACAATCTGGTTGCGTTTGTTTTTTTTTTTTTCGGGGAAGGTGCTATGCAAAGCTGCTGCTACTTCAAAAAATGTTTGCACAATGTTGCCCAATTATTGTCCCACCCGTCACCCTGAACCTTGGGGTGGCAGGTGGTGCGGTAATTGAGCGATGATTATTACGCCACCGGGCGGCCGCGAGTAGTCGCTCTGTTTCAATGGACGATTCAGGCACATCGTTGGGAAGTGTGAGAATCGCCCTCGTCGGATGCCACAGTTGACGGGGTTTTTACGGAAGCTAATTAGCACTTGATTCAAGGGAGACTGAAGCTGCTCAATGTCAAAATGTCTCGAGTCATCGCACCAGACAAAGCCGATTTAAATCTATTGATTGTGATACTCATCGTGGCTTCTGTTGAAGAGTGGCGAAGTAAAGTTCTGTTGTTCACAACGTATTGAATACACTTTAAGGCTATTTTGTCGCGTTTATTTACAATTTACATGGAATAGAGCAACACGTAATTTTGATGTACTTCTTTGAGTTTTATCATCATTGACTTTTATCATTTTATAAGGTGATATTAATGCTTTAGCAGGATCAAAATATCATCAGTTTGAAATAGGTGTAACAGTCCAACCAATACCATATTTCTCAGCTCTTGCACTTTCTTACCACAATCGAACAGTTTTTGGTAGCTGAATACATTGCCAAGAATTACACTGTGCCTTTCCAAACGTGCTTCAAACCGCATTGCTCCGTATCACTCAACACAGCCGTTCCAATTCCTTCCCGTAAACAGCGTGTCCCGCGTAACGGTTTTGCTCCATTCGCATGCAGCTTCTTCGCCGCAATGCTCTACAGCACTTTGTCTTCAAAGACGAAAGCACTCCCACCCACCCGACTTCCCGAAGTAGTTCATCCAGCCCCGCTTCGTTCGGATGCAATCCGTCTTTCCCGATTTACCACACTCTGCTAACGAAAGTAAATAAATAAAGCAACGGAACGACACAAACCGGGGTTGTAATCGATAGATGAAGATCATCCCGTTGCCACAGATGCGCGGCATGATTTATTGATTCAGCATGTTTTGCATCGTGTTGACTCGGGCGGGATCCGATACCGAAAGGACGGAAACGTTCAAGGGAATGAGCAGTGGCATACGGGCGGGTGAAAAGCACGAAAGAACGATCGAAAAAAAGTGTAAACAATGTTCATCAGCTTAAAAGGGTTTAATGTTCCCGCAAAAGCAGTCCAAGAAAGATGTTTGCATACGTCCACGGCACCGCGACCCCTTCAGGAGGTTTTGGTGTGCTATCCGATCCGACGACGAGGTTTTTATCATTAGCGTTGTTTTACGATGTCTCGCCCCTTTCGATGGACCCACGATCGGTGCAGCTGCTGTGCGGACCCGCTCGCTCACACGACCAACACACCAAATTTGGCCAACTGTCGCCGGTCAGCTCGCGCTCCAGATCCAGCTCCAGGCGTTTTTGTGTGTGTTCCATCCGTACGGGACATCTTGTTTACAGCATCTCGATAAATAAATAACGATGAGTTATGGCAGCACGGTTTCATCTCATCACGAAGAAGATTAATGAACGAAGGGCAGCTCTACCAAACGGGGACCCATTGGCCCTTTTTCGGTCGCTCTTTTCTTATTCTGGGGTATTCTGGAGGAGCTGATGTTAAGTTCAGTATCTCACAGCCTTTTCTGATTAATTTTTTTCTGAAAGGTTCTCTAAAGATCCGACCACTTCATCCGGATGCATCCCTTGAGGGCCCTACTCCAGTGTTCTAGCCCTACAATTTTGTGTAAATCATCAGCTAGAAAACGCTTCCCCGGCTTGTCAGCTATGATTACACCGTACCGAGCAGGTAATCGCTCGGATTATCGTCAACCGAGCGGGTCGCGGTCAGCAGGCCATCCCCCAGCCCTCCCCCCATCCCCAACGTCAACCGTGGGAAGTGGTGGTTGCTTCCAAAAACTGGAAAGGGCCGCTGTTTACAGCCGTGTCTTGCATACCCCCCAGAGCAAGTGAACGCAATGCATCATCCCTGGGCGCTTTCGTCCGAGTGGGGCCATCGCTTAGGCAGAGAGATGACGAGATAATTTAATCGGCGCTTCAAGCGAGCTAATTCGATCTCCCAGTACCGTCCAGACCGGCCCCGGATGATCCCTTGCCCAGCTGGGGGACTCTCGCGGCTTCATAATTAATCAATCAAACACGATTATTATTCACTTATTGTCGTATGCCGTTGTTGGTTATCGCGCCTCTACGGGAAGCTGGACAGATTAATACAACATCCGAGCACGGGTAGCACGCTACTGTGGCTGCTGGGCAAATTCATTAATCATGCCGAAACCATAAGTCAAAGCCGAAGGGGCCGTCGCTCGTCGCTGGACCAGATACATCGGGTTCGATCGTCAAACAAAGCATCCACCCACCTTAGGAAGTCAGCGAGGGGGGTTCAAACTATTATTTCTATTGACCTTGACGGACTACTGGGAGAGTTGAGTTTGCTGTTGCTAGCGGTTCGTTGTTTCACTTTTATCTCCAGCAACACAAAATCACGATCAACACAGCACTAATGCAGGTGTGAAATCGTGCCTGCCTTCGAACGATTTGGCACGCGGTGCAAAACTGTGCCCGGGTAATTTAATTATCTACCAGCGGAAAATTGATGATCGTGCGGTGACCGATCGTGCCGTGACGAAGGGATTTGTGGCTTCTTTGGTGGAATTCGTATTTTTTGCACAAACGGGTTTTGTTTTGCCGCGTAAATGATTCAGTGTTTCAGCTTGATAGGCAAAACGAACTGAGCTGTGGCGTGGAGAGAATTGGAAATTACCTTTGAAAGGTTAGTTTTGCTACTTTTTTTGGTTCATCTTACGACAGACAACGATCGGCCAGCAACTGAACATTTCTTTCCAAACAGCACTGTGAAGTCATGGCAATAATTATACAAAACTGTAGATGCGTTTTGTGTGATTTTGCGGATTAAACGATAACATCCCAAAACAAGCATTTGATTAAGTGGTTGCTCGTATTTACCATGAGAGTTGGTGCGTTTCAAATTACTTCAATCAATAGCAACAACAAAAAACTCCCCTGGCAAACTACAGTGGTCAATTTATGAGCTGCGTGCTGGAATGTAAAAACACCAAGACTACAGTAAACCACAACAAGACAATATTTACGAGTTGCAGGAAACATACCAAAACGGGCTCGCGGTTGCATCGCGCGTTGATAGTTTCGGGAAACGAAAATTCTCCACAGCGTAAATGTACACTCTCGCATGATCTATTAACCGATGATGGGGCGAGCTGCTGGAGAACTGCGGTGTAAATTATGGACTGCCGTGCCAATGGGGAAGCATTTCCAATTATCCATCCGAGCTCGAGTTTGAACATTCACATCTCCAGTTTCCCTGTTTGCTTATTTTTGCTACCACCCTCCTCAACCCCCCCCCCCCCAAATCACAGCTAATCCCGCCTGCCCACGGGAATGTTTTCCCACTGCAAACGGGAAAACACGGTGCGTAATACGAGTGGCATGGCGTGTTTTGTGTACACACAACCTCCCGTTCATGTGTGTGTGTGCATATGAGTGGGAACTCGCGTGCCATCGAACGCAAAACATCAACAATTGCTCGGAAATCCATTTCCACCAGTCAAAACACAATCGCAGGAACGCGGGACCGATACCGCCGCGCAATCGAAACCGCGGCTGCTGGAGTTCGAAACCATTTATCCATGCCACTGAGGAGCGGGAGCGCGCGCGCGCGCGTTCATTTTGCCGCCGGGAAGTTGGGTTTATTTTCTGACCAAACACATTTCTGGTTCTCTGGACTGCGAGCGAAAGCGTTCATTTACGACCTGACGGAATGACGAACGCTGTGAGATAAATGGTTCTGCTTGCGGGAGACGCAGGCGGGTTCGATGTGCAGGGGAAAGCGAGGCTGGCCTAAAGCGGCCAAAATAGACGACCGATGACCGCACACGCGATCCGATCTGACACATCGAAGGCACGTGGGTGGTCGTGCGTGTGACGGTGCGCCAAAATCTCAACTCCGTCACAATTAACCGTCATTTTGGGTCGTTTCTGGAGCGAAATGGCATCCTGTCAGTCAGGCAGGCGGAAACTCGTTGAGACAAATGATCCAAGCTTTGATAATTTCTTATTTAAAATGGAATACCCCAAAATGATTCCGAGCCAACCGAGTCACGCACCGAGCTATAACTGTGGCAACCTTTTCTAACTCATCTGTTCTCAGAATACGTTTCGCCCTTGGTTACATCAAAAGAAGAAACAACAGAGATTCTTGTGATGTGTTGCGGACGATCAAACACGCAGCAGACGCTCGTCGCGGGCGACGTCATTTCGTAAAGCCAGCTCGAGCACTCGTTCCACTACGCAAAAGTAAGCTCGTTTTTAACTGTCTAATGCAACGGAATTCCTCATAAAAATGGTTCTACCTCTTCATTTTCCACCCCACTTCAAACGGCTGCCAATGGGGAGCTCCCGTTCGTCGGCTTTTATTGCGGCCGAGGGATTGATTTAGTAGTCAATTATCAAATACCCGGGTGGCCATCAAGGAGCAATTAAATGGCCTAGAGCAAAGAGCTACGGGCTTTCATCCCCGATCAAACAAACTCATCAAAAAACAACGGTCACAATCGAACGGAGTACCACCAAGGTAGTTGATGGGTGCTGGGGGGGCATATTTTTAGAATCCCTTATCGTGCGCCACCAAATCGCAGAACAACCGCCCAGCGGATTGCACCGAACCGTGGTGTCTGGTGTCGCGTGGAATTTTTACGACCGCAGCGCAGTTACAGTAAAACAAAACCGAATCATCTCGCGCCGAAGATGATGCTACGGAATGGTAATCCTCGCCCGGGTTCGAACGGTTTTGTCTCGCGTGAGTCGGCCCGAGACTTTTGGGAACGTTTTTTTTTCTACTTTTGTTGTTTTATTCCACCCAAGAGAAGGATCTAACTGTTTGCCAACAGCCTTGGTGACGATTGGACCGGCGTCGGCAATTTATGTGTTTACGATGGATTAAACCGTAAGATCCGGAGCGGAGTAAATCATATCGGGTTTTGTTGGGGATGACGTTTTCCTGGTTTGAAAGTGAAAGCGATCTGTCGTTACGGTGTAAAATGGAAATAGACGACATTTAAGTGCCGTTTCTTGATTGGAAAACACTTTCGAACGCGTGCATCCTAAACGGAGCGTAAATCGTTGGTGGCCGTGGAATGAGGAATGCTTTCAGAATGGAATGGAATGGATGTTAACCGGTAACATGTGTATCGTTGTACTGGAGAGAGATTTTATGATCGAGAAATGGTTTGACATTTATGGCACCGAATATGACTGCCATTTCTGCAAAGAAATATTCAATTGAAGGAACAGGAATTAACTTCTTCATTGCTTTTGCTCGGATCTTATTGTTTTTTATGTAAATTATTCATTAATTGTCTTTTTTATTTTATTTGCTCATATTATAATGCAAATATCGCTTGACGTGTCATGATTATGTTCTTAGGTAACATAAATTATGAAATAGAAGTTTTGTGTGTTTCATTCAGTCCTCAATTTTCTCTCCCTTTTGACCTCTTTCCATTCCAGTTCCTTACGCTTACTAGATAAACACAGATGCTCCTCATTAACATGCATTTTGTTCTAGGTTTTATGCTTCCCGCTACACTACAGTAATAACAATCTGTCCGGCTTCTAATTTATTCTCATTTATATTGCATGTTTCTATGCATTTGTTTTCTCTCAACCGATACTGGCACGCTTCTGTATGCAAACCTTAGCCAAACTTTTACAACCCATCCAGCGAAAGCCCATCAGCATGGAACGCCGCGTTTTTATTGCACCACTGTTGAGTGAGCGAGCCCAGCCTGGCCCGAAGCCCAACTGTTATGCTGTAAACCCGACCATAAACGTCGATCTCGTCCGGGCCCGAAATGTCCGGTGGAAATCAATTTACACCGTCCGTTACACAGAACGATTTGGCGCTGCGCGCTACCTGCTGGCACACAAGTCAAGATGTTAAACGGCGCGATTGGGCCCGACGCGTGGCAGCCGTTTGGCCCAGCGGGAGTGCCAGCCCCCGGAAAGGCTCCGACATCCAGGGCCGGGCATTCCCAGAAATAAAGCCAATTATTTTATGACCTCCAACCTCGGTGAATCATTCTCCCGTCGGAGCCCGTTGGCGGGAAGATGCGCCAGCCCAGGGTAAAGGTATCGAATGTCAGCCCGAAAACGACATGCATAAAGCAGGCGGCCGTACGTCACGTTCGGTTTGCTCGGTACCGTTTTGGGCGACCGATAGGCTGTGTGTGTGAGCAGCTTGGCAGCTTTTGTGATTTGCATTACTGTGCGACACGCCAGAGCCTTGCCTGGCCGGTACCAAACCAGCACACACATGCCAACCGGCTGGGCCATGCTCTAATTAGTGTTTCATTAACAGATGTCATTTGTATTTAAATGAGTTTCCATATCCATTTTCACGCCCTGCTCGCCGGCTGCGTGGTGTTTGGCCGTTGGTGTCGCGCCCTTCCTTCCCTTCGTTCCGTTGTTTGCGCGGATGCGGGCGAAGAAGCACGTGAAGACAGCCGTTGGGGTTCTGCTTCCGCCAGACAGTTTGGAAAGTAGAAAATTAACAGCGACAGAAGAAGCAACAACAACAAGACAAAAAAACTCCCAACACCAAACACAGACCCACGAGTTGAACTCATAAAAAGTGAATCCTTCACCGCAGTTCGCCCGTAACTCGATCTTCGTAGGTGAACAAAAGATACAATTCGGAACAGATCGAGCTCAACTGATTTCGATAGCAACAGCATCAGCAGCCACAGCCGCACATCTCGTGTGCGTGTGGACGTCTGGTTTTTCTCCACTCACGTGTTTCTGGCCACCCCGATCTTCCCTTCCTCTCTTGTGTTTCCCATTCCCGTTCACCTATTACTTCAATTTTCCATCTCAGTGACTGAGTGCGGCCGAGTCGGGCGACCCCTCCTTGGACTGCGTGCCGCTGCTTGGCGATGCTCGTTATTTATGACAGTGATTTGTCTTGAAAGCGCAAAGGAAAACTGATCCCTTCTGGGCCGTTCGGTTCGGTTTGCTCTATTTTCGAACGGAACGAGCAATCGAGCTCGATCGTCTTTTTTTCGGACCGGGGATCGAGCCCGGGTAACGAGCCGGCACGGCGGTCGAGGAAGCACATCTCTGTTCTCTTTGAACCTCGATGTGCGAGCAAAATATGACCAACCAGAAGAATAAATAAATCTATCAGCATAAAAATATTTAGATTATAATTACAAGCTTCGGTATGTTTTCGGGCCTGCCAGCATGGCCTGCCCCCTCGGCCGCCCTACGCGTGAGGCCAAGACCAGATGATGCTCGTCACCGGCTCTTCGGGAGTCTGGAAGCCATAGTTGGAATGTAGCTCACCCCGTCATGAAAAGCGAGCATTTCAAATTCCATCCATTCGAGTTCTCGGAAGCCTTCTCGGACCGGGTTTGATGAATGGCTCACAGGGATGATGTATGCATATGGATTGAACGAGGGCAAATATGTGTCCCGGAGATGGTTTGTGTGAGTGAGTGGCATACTGGCATTGGCATTTAAATTTGCCAAAAGGATGTCATAAAGATAAATATGGTAGGGGTTAGATTGAAGCCCACGTTTCCTTCAGGGATGTTTCATATCTTAATGTGCAATCAACACATGTCTCTGAACCGCCTGGTGTAGAGAGATTGACTCGAATTCAATACAGAATTATTCGATTCAGAATGTTTAATCAATAAAATCTGAAACACTTGCAGAAATTGAACAGAGCATGACATTGTATGGGGATTATGTCCTGCACAGGTGGACAAGACCTGAATGTGAAGTGTGATTCAAGGCATTCATGCATCAGTTACCAGAACTATGTTTACTTAATTGGAATAATATTTGCAGATTGTTCTCCGTCACTCAGAAGTGAATTGTCGTGAAGGAATGTTTATGTGTTCGGAAAAAACGACTGAATGCCAGGAAAAACATTACCGCATTCCCATAAGTGGCAGTGACTTACATTATTCAACCATCAAATGTTCAAACTGTCCAACATTATAACTCTGCATAATGAAACAGAACAATAGCTACGGCCAGTTTTGGGTTCCCACATTCTGTGAACGTTTTACGCCGAAAGTTGTCGACAGGGAAATACCATTTTCAGAGAAACATTTTCCACACCAACCGGTAGTGCACACAGTGCTCTTGGGGGGAAAAAACGAACCGTTCCGATCTGACCGTACCGTGGCTGTTCCGCGGAAGTTATCCACACGGAAACGCAAACTTTTCCAGCGCTCCTATCGCCGGGGTTGAGCTGACTAGTTGCTAGCTTCCAAGAAGCCCGTGCTAGGGCAAAGTCAAACACAGCCTTCCCGCGATTCGAACCGAGTTTGGCAGTTTAATGTATCAAACGTATGCCTTCCCCGGCCCCGTGCTAGCAAGGGCAAAGGCATACGGGCATGCTTTATGCATCAAGCTAAATTAATTGCGATATTGCTGGGCAGGTTTTTGGGGAGGCAGGCAAGCACTCCAACATCACTCATTCAATTAGCGGAACGAGTCGCGGAAGGTGGGATGCTGCTGCTTGTTTAGCTTTCATTTTACGTGCCGAGTGCGCTCGCACCTGAAACATTTCAATTAAATCCGTTTGTGCTCGCTTGTGTGTGTGTGAGTGTGTGTGTGTGTGAGTGTGTGTGTGTGTGTGTTGGTGGAAGTGAAGTGAAAATGGGCAACAGAAGCAAACAACGCACAAGCACAGTTATGGCTGCTCGCAGCGCTTCCACCGACCGCGGTTAGCGCAAATAAAATCATCGCCCAGCGAGGAAATGAAACCCACGAAAGTGTACATTTTTTATAATTTTCCCGCCAAACCCACTGCCAACGCGCCAGGAAAGGCAGCACTCACTTACAAGCGGATGTGTGCACGGGTTAGGCGACACCACCGGCAACGAACCAAAGGGCCAGCCAGCCGGCTCTTGGATGAATCTTTAAGATCGGTTTCGGTTTGCGCCCTGCGCCACAGCCCTTCTAGAAAGGCGCTCTGCTTGCACGCTCATGTGTGTGTGTATGGCTCTCTGTGTGGTGAGTGTGTGTCGACATTTGTTTGGGGCAAACGGCGAGAGCAATAAATAAATTGTTGAAAATTCGCGTTCTGCTTGAGAGGCAATAAAATTTTTAGTGCTTTCGTTTTGCCCGCGTGTGTGTGTGGTTGTTTTGGTTGCACGTTTAGAGTTACCTTGTTTTTTGTTGTTGAGAGGAATGGAATCCTTTACCATCCATCCCCGGTTCAGCCCTCAGCGTGCTTGCTTGGAGTAACTTTTCTCATCCATTATTTATGAAACAGCCGAAAATCCATATACGTTAATAAAGTTCTCCCATTTGCTACTGATCGCGTCGGCGTTGGATGTGGAGGACGTTCTGCGTAGGGGTAAATAAGCAAAATAAATACTGAAAAACACTCACTCACGTGTCCTATGTCGCCATTTCATTTGCAATTTCTCGTGGGATTATGATGTGGTTTACCTGTGAGCTTGGTTTTGAACTTTGTAACGCCTGTCGGCAAAAGCGTAACACCCGTGGCCGTTGATTCGCCCGTTAAAGACTAACGATTAGGATGGTCACATACATACATACAATCAAACACGAACCCTTTGATATGCGAAAATGCGTTCCGGGAAATATTGGTGCACACACACACACACACACACACACACACACACACACACACACACACACACACACACACACACACACACACACACACACACACACACACACACACTACTGGCCTATTAGTTTGGTGCCCGGTGCCCTCATCGCATCATCAATTCCCTTTGCGGGCCAGCCGGCACGAAAGGTGGGCCGATTTTAAAAGCATGTTATTTTTCGAAAGGCCTCTGAAGCTGGAATCAGATAAAAATCTCATTAGGAAAAAACAGCAACAACAACGGCAACACTCCCCGGTACGCACTCCGAGGTGGACGCTTTTGAGAGATCTCGGATTGGACGAGCATCTCTATCCATTTTCCCATCAAACAGAGCTAGAATCGAGCTGTACAAGCGAGTGGAAAACTCACAGCAATCGGCCGTATCGTCTGATGCACACATACACACACGTGTCCTTGTGCGAGCGTTCTAGTGAGGGTGATGGAATGGTAGTGGAATGGTGCGGGGAAATTGAGTGAATGTAAATAGTAAGCTGTGTATATGGAGGTGGTAAACAAACAGCCCACATGCTCTTCCGATGGGGCAGGATATGCATTGCGTAATGTGCTCTGCCAGGTCAACGAGCGTTCGAGCGTTTGATGATGGCGATGGCGATGGCGAACGCAATTGCTGATGGAAGATCACCATGCAGCCTCGCTCACCCGGGGCTCACACTATCAATTTAGCCGGTCCGCCTCCACACCTGGCACAATGGCACCTAGAGGCCGAACGATTAACTGAGTGCAGAGCGCAATCGGAGCTGTGCCATTTATGCTATCTTCACGCACAGTGGGATTAGGTTGTCGATGACACGTGCCGGTTGATGGCACGAGCAGCAGAAGAAACGTTTGCCCAACTTTGTCCAGAGTGTTCTGCAAACCGATTAAGTGGCCCTAAGACCCGAGTTCACGCAAAACGCTTCGGAGACTGCAGGACGGTTGTTGCTTAGGTGTATTTATTTGCTTTCTGCTGAATTCTACTACAAAGATTTCATGAGAAAACGGATTTCACCACGCTTTGAGTTGTGGGCGAATATCCCAGGAAAAGCTAAAATACGCACAACCTGCACGAAACGCCACTTGCAATGTATTTTATCCAGCAACTCAAGGCAAAATGCACCATAGTACCACTATTCCAAAAGGGTAAAACACACACACTCAGACACAAACAAGAGCCTGAAATGGTTGCACAATCGCGTGTAAACATTTCTGCACGCAATGTTTGTGGGGCCGGGGTACGTTTTCTCTCTCTCTCTCTCGTACAGGTGCTTCTTTTTTCAGGGATCTATGTTCTAACGCACACCACACACCTGCAACCTGGGAGATCCCGTACGTGAGACAAAGAATAACATTTCACTTATCAAAATTCAAATAAAATTCCATCTCTGACCGACCGTCCAGCGTGCAACGAAGTGGGGTGGAGAGCCCATGACGGGCAGGGAGGGAGAGAAAGTGCGATAAAAACCGCTCGCTATCGAGGCGTGATGGAATCCTTCCAATAAAGGCACCCCTGTCCAATGGTACAGAGAGTGTTGTTTTGCTGCTACCAGGCAGCTCTTCACTTCAGCTTTTGAGATAGAAATTGGAGCATTGCAAAATAAAGAAAGATAGAGAGAGAGAGAGAGAGAGAGAGAAAGAGAGAGAGAGAGAGAGAGAGCGATGGGATGGTTTTAAGATCCACTTTTGGCGATCCCACCGCATGACCGCCATTATCCTTTTTACCAGCGTTTAGCCATCGCACAAGTAAATTGACCATTTTTCCTTCGACCGATACTAATCTGCCGGTTGTGGCTGGTGGTGGGTTTTTATCTTAGGCACCAGTACCCCTCCCAACCCTCCCAAAGCAGTGGAAAAAACAACAACACGAGTACGGTCAAGCTGAGGTTGGTTTTGGGAAAACATCCCCTGCAACCCTGCGTTCAATTCCAATCCCCCTGACTGGGTAGCTACTGGGCGCCACCCATCGGGATGCAGGAATTTCATTGTGTTGGAGAGGTGGGCATACACCACCACGGTCAGCAACAAAAATATCGTCGGATAAAACACTGCAAAGAAGCACCGTCCCGAACCGTTATCGCCCGGCACGAGAAGGAGGGGATGAAGTTTTCAAATCAAGAAACTGATGTTTAAGACCGAACCGGGAGAACGCACCCCGTGCGGCTAAAGAGGGTCAGGCTAGATTTGGTCCCAGGTTTGGTGAAGCTGAAGCCAAAATAACTGGCAATAGTTTTGCAGGCGAACAACAACAAAAGGAAAGGATTTTTCCTCCCAATTGGATGAACTTTTGGTGTGGTTCTGGCCAAAGCTGTTGACGCAATGTTCGGCAGACCTTTCCTCTTTTGTTTGTTTACCGAGGGACAAGACTCAGATTTACTTCACCAAGAGACAGCAAAAAACACACTCTGTGGTATTCTAACTAAGCTTCGGTTTCCCAATGTGTGACCTCTCGATAGGGTCAAGGATCAAACGAACCAGCTCTCTGACATTCCCTGCTCGGGAGGCCCTCACCCCAATGAAGCGCTCGAAATAATGAAGCGCATTAATAGAATCCCCCAAAAATAATGGCCGATAAATCGAACCAGATATTCCAGCGGGAGAAGGTCGACAGTGAATGGCCAACCGGAGGCACACTTTGGAGGATGTTTGCTTGCTGCCCAGGAAGGAGCTTTCAGGGAGCTCCTCTCTCGCTCTCTCGCCACCAAAAACCCATCATCATCACTAAGCCGCTCATTAGGAAGTTGGCAAAGCAGATTACAGTTTTGACATCTGGGATTGTTTTTGGTTTCTCCATTTCTTTTGGTTCCATTTGGGCACGCTTTGTCCAGCCTAGAATCCACGGTTCATTTTTAGCCCATCGAAATCGCGTCCCGCTGACAAATCATGCGCAACTGCTAAGCCCTTACTTCCATGCTTATTGTTCCGTTGGCCTAATTTATGCACCGGAATTATGTCCTCCTTCCCCATTTGTGCAGGTAAGCCCGGGCAAGGCGTTCGGTGGAAAAACTTTCTCAATGGAGCTATATTTGCACAAAAGCGGCTTGCTCGTGGCTTCTGAACGGCTGGGAATGGAAACGATGTTTGCTAATTTCTTAGGCCTGCCCTCTTTCTTTTTGTACGCTTTTGTAGCGCGGGTGCGTTCATTAGCTTGCTCGCCCCTCCACCACCACCGAATGCTTCTCAGTTTGCTGATCTCCGGTGGGATGACACTTCCCGGCAAGCTGGATGCTGCAACGCACCGCACCGCACCGAATGTCCACGACAAATACCTTCACTAATCCGGGCAGGGTGGCGCAGATTGTCTTTCGCCTTTCCGGGTGATGCTGTCCGTGGGGAACGTGCCATTCGTCCGCATCCGCCACCGGCGTGGCCTGTTTATTATTCATTGGCGTAATTTATGCAATGCGATCGGTGTTGTTATGAAATAAATAATTGATGCGACGCTTTTCCCACCTTTTTGCCACGCGGGGGCAAGCGCGCGGATGGAGCAAGATGCGATACGCAGAGCAAGAAACGGCAAAACGATTCTGTCGGTTCGGTATTGTCCGCGCGGTATTGTATTCTTCCTGTGCGGATCCATTCCGCCGCCCACCGAGTGAAGGCGCTCCCTTGACGCCTTCCTTGGCGGTAGGAATTCGGAATACGTTTTTCTAGGGGACAATAATCTGTGTGCGTTTTTGCGTTCGCGTGGAGGGAGCTGAGAAAATGCTTTGGAGCGCGAAGGCGCCTTAAGCAGGGAGGATTAGGATTGTATGTTTTTTGTCATTGTGGATGAAGAAGTTTGCGTTTTAACATCTTGGGAAGCGAAAATGGGAACGGGAGAGCGGGTGACAAAAAGTGGAAGAATAATTAGATTTGGTTCTTACCGCAAACGAATAGGACAAACCATGGGAAGGTTGACGCTAAGCAGAACAACTTGCGTGTACCTGTTAAGAATGCGAGAACAAGGACCTATTTTTATGATATAATTGCCGGATTGGAATCAAATTTAAAGTGTGTATCTTACAAGATATTAAAGGTATTGCTTAAAATGAACGATTTTCCCAACTGGAGTTGATGTTCGCTGTTCTTCTATTCATCTATGTTCATTTAATCCCCACTATCGTCCCTGCAGTTAACCGGCCGCAGGGAGAGCAACCATAAATCGCCTCTCAACCATTGTGCAAGCGTCACCACAACAGCGGTTTATAAATTTATCACACTCATTAAGCTAAACGATACACACTGCACACCAGTACGATGGCGTGCCGAAAGTGTTTTACAGATAAAAATAATATCTCTCCTTAACATCCCCGCAACACAGCGGCACATGGCACACGGCAGCCGCGCAGAGGAGGAAACTCATTTCCCTCCCGATCGGCCCCACCCAACGCACACCCAATTGAGAAATCAAAGCCAATGCATGCGGTGACCAATTAAGAGAATCTTCCCCTAACCTGAAAAGTGAAAATCCTCAACCGACCATCATTGAGCCACGCTAACCGTCTGCTGCCAACGCCCGCTGAAGGTCCTACCGTTTGAAGACATGCACGTGTGTGTGTGTGTCGGTTTGCGGCAGTTGCCGCATTTTCGGTTTACAGAGTTTCCAAGAGTTTTTCGGGAGGGCCACACTCGGCAGCATCGAGCTCGGCCATGGGTATACACGCCCCAAACCGGCTCCTCTAGGAACTTTGTGCCTGCCGTACCTAACACGTTTGGACACTAATCCGTTCCAATATCTTCATGACCGTTTGTCGCACCACAAAATTGGGAACGAGAGCCCGGGGGCGAGAGAGCGCCCCTACTGCTACGTTGTACGGCGTCCCGAATGCTGGAGCGCCCCGACACAACGACACGGCGACGATGCGGTGTTTTGTGTCTTGTAAACAATTTTAATAACATTTCACGCTAATCGGAGTACAACATCAGCCCTTGCAGGGGAAAGAGGTGAGAGGGAAGGGTGAGCTCCAGCACTCGGGACAGGAAACACCCGTGATTGAATGCGTCGTTGACATCTATGTGTGTGTGAGTGAAGGTTCCCGTGTGGAAAGGGCTGAATGTGGAAGACATCCTCACAACCTCTGATAGGCGTGCAGCACGTGGTATAATCGGTTTTCCGGTCGTTGTCGTTTTGCGTCTCTCCGACTTTTTCACTCTGCTTTCGGGGTTTACCTTTTTCGATGGCACCCCGCCCCGGGGATCGCACCAAATCCACCCGAACCACGTGCGGTGACGGAGAAAGTGAACCGGGCGTCCTAAGCCCGAATGAAGATGTTAACACGCGCATCACGCATGAGACGCTAGAATAACAACTTGACGACCGGTGAAGGTGGTAACGGTCTGATGAATTTTTATTCTAGGCGGGCTGAACAACAAGAAAAAAATCTCAGCCAGTGGCTTCTCCTACGATTCTTTCGAGATGTTTTCCTTACCGCCTGCATTTGTTTGTCTTTTTTTGAAGTATTATTCAGAGTTTTTTGGAGCAATTTGTCGAAGTAATTTTGAGCGACTGAACTTATAAAACATGTTGAGGCATCTCTTTTTAGCAGGATCTTGTTATTTGGCGAGTCAAGCTCACATCCAAAATTACCGTAAAAACGATGTTTGAATTGCAAGAGTCGTAGAATTGTGGACTCCAAACTTACTGCTCATAAGAAATGGAACATTCTTCTTCATCATCCGAGCTCAGAACTCGAGCGATTACATCT